>NC_142801.1:70122350-70422350 GCF_049724085.1 Artemia sp. Qi Xiang Cuo | reverse complement strand
AAGTTTTAATGCTGCTCTTTAGTTTCAATTGAAAACAAATTATTTAATAACCATTAAAACCAATTCTTTTGATATTTATGTTGTTATCAAAACTCCCCTTTTACTTTTGTGCGAGTCACTCCTTACTTACAGTTTGTTACTACACACTGATTGATAAGATCAAAGTAAGAGAAGCAGAAAAATCATTGAAGTGTGAATTAAGAGGAATTGAAATGAAGGCCATATATAAGGTTGCCAAGGATCTGGAAGATTCAGTCATATGGCAAAATGTATAAAAAGATATTTATGTTGAGAAATTGAGAACAAGTGGTCAGCCCGTACTGGTTTCGGTTAAAGGTAAGAACGGGCCCTAATTAGTGGTAAGGCATATGTTAAGAAGAGACAGGCAGAACATTTGATGAACGTATTGAAACGTGATAAATTTGTAGGAAATGATACAGAAAAGAACAAAATTTGTTTTCGATAATTTGGAAGAGAAGGAAGATTTATTTTCTAAGGATGAACTATGGTCAGTATTAAAAGATTGAAAAATAATAAAACCTAAGGTGCTGATTGGGTGATAAATAAATTTTCAGAATTATAATTACGTTGTACGAGGTAGGATACTAAAGATTATGAATATGAGTTTTGAAAAGGGGTACTAAATAACAATTTTGGAAAAACCTTAATTCATTTGTTTTCTAAGAAAGGTGATAATAGTAAGAATGGTAACTACAGAGGCTTTCTTCTGATTTCTATAGAAAGCAAAATGCTTAGCATGATGCCACTTATCAAACTAAGAAGTACTATGAATAAAGTTTTAAGAGATCAATAATGCGGTTTTAGGAATGGGAGATGTGTTGACCCTTTTTTCAATCTTAGATCAATAATTGAGAAGCGTCTGAATCATCACAGCCATTTAACCTTCAGTTTCATAAAATAAGAATAAGGATTCGATTGAGCTGATAGATACGGTTTAGTGAAGATAATTTCCTTGTTTGACATACGAGATAAGTAAATAAGTCAGAGGCAACGCTGTAGCGTTGCCTTTAGTAAAGGCCATACGGCTCCAATGTTTTATTTTTTTTTCCCAGAGGCACTTCTTATGGAAGGGGTCGTCGTAGAAAGTTCAAAGGAGGCTCATTCAATTGTAAATCGAGAGTTCTAGTGCCCTTTTTAATAGTAAAAAAAGATTGGAGGGCAACTAGCCCCCCCCCCGCACGGGATTCCCCACAAACACATCCAATAAAAAATTTTAGATGGCCATTTTGTTCAGCGTAGTTGATTTCCAGATAGAAAATATGTTTTTGAGGAGGATATTCCGCCACAACCCTCAGGGCACGGGATTTAAGTTAAGCCCTGGGGTCATATAAGGTTTTTATACTAGGAGTTGTCGTAGAAACTTCTAAACAGGCTCATTCGATTGGAAATTAAAGAGTTAGAGCTCTTTTTAATAGTCGAAACTGATGGGAGTGTAACTAGCCCCCCCACGCCCATCATTCCCCCAAACCTATCCAATCAAAATTTTGAGATAGCCATTTTGTTCAGTGTTGATTTCCAGATAGAAAATATATTTTTGAGGAGGATACTCCCCCAGAACCCTCAGAGCAAGGGTTTTAAGTTATGCCCTGGGGGCATATAAGGTTTTTATAGAAGGCGTTGTCGTAGAAACTTAAAAACATGCTCATTCGATTGGAAATTAAAGGGCTAGTGCACTTTTTAATAGTCGAAAGTGATTGGAGTGTAACTAGCCCCTCCTCCCCCCCCCCACGCCCATCAT
Organism: Artemia sp. Qi Xiang Cuo; assembly: GCF_049724085.1. Lineage (NCBI taxonomy): Eukaryota > Metazoa > Arthropoda > Branchiopoda > Anostraca > Artemiidae > Artemia > Artemia sp. Qi Xiang Cuo. The sequence continues at coordinate 70,420,591 of NC_142801.1, read as the reverse complement.
TTCCCCAAACACATCCAATCAAAATTTTCAGATAGCAATTTTGTTCAGCGTAGTTGATTTCCAGATAGAAAATATATTTTTGAGGAGGACACTCCCCCAGAAACCTCAGAGCAAGGGTTTTAAGTTATGCCCTGGGGGCATATAAGGTTTTTATAGAAGGCGTTGTCGTAGAAACTTAAAAACATGCTCATTCGATTGGAAATTAAAGGGCTAGTGCACTTTTTAATAATCGAAAGTTATTGGAGTGCAACTAGCGCCCCCCCCCCCATGCAAGCCCATCATTTCCCCAAACACATCCAATCAAAATTTCGAGATAGACATTTTGTTCAGCGTAGTTGATTTCCAGATAAAAAATATGTTTTTGAGGAGGACACTCCCCCAGAACCTTCAGGGCAAGGGTTTTAAGATATGCCCTGGGGGCATATAAGGTTTTTATAGAGGGCGTTGTCGTAGAAACTTCAAAAAAGACTCATTCGATTGGAAATTCAAAGGGATAGTGTCCTTTTTAGTAGTCGAAAGTGATTGGAGGGCCACTAGCCCCTCCCACATCCATCATTCCCCCAAACACATCCAATCAAAATTTTGAGATAGCTATTTTGTTCAGCGTAGTTGATTTCCAGATTGAAAATATATTTTTGAGGAGGACACTCCCCCACAACCCTCAGGGTAAGGGTTTTAAGTTTTGCCCTAGGGGCATATAAGGTTTTTATAGAAGGCGTTGTCGTAGAAACTTCAAAACAGGCTCATTCAATTGGAAATTAAAGGGCAAGTGCCCTTTTTAATAGTTGAAAGTGATTGGAGGGCAACTAGCTCCCCCCCCCCCCATGCCCATCATTCCCCCAAACACATCCAATCAAAATTTTGATGCAGCCATTTTGTTCAGCTTAGTTGATTTCCAGATAGAAAATATGTTTTTGAGGAGGACGATCCCCCAAAACCCTCAGGGCAAGGGTTTTCAGTTATGCCCTGGGGGCAGATAAGGTTTTTATAGAAGGCGGTGTCGTAGAAACTTCAAAAAAGGCTCATTCGATTGGAAATTCCGAGGGCTAGTGCCCTTTGTAATAGTCGAAAGTGATTTGAGGGCAACTAACTCCCCTCTCACGCCCACCTTTTCCCAAAACACATACAATCAAAATTTTAAGACAGCATTTTATTAAACGTAGTTTTAAGTTCTAGAAATTAGGTCTTTGAGGATTACAACTCCCCCAAATCCCTCAGGGCAAGGGTTATAATTTAAGGATTCTCCGAATCCTTCATATTATTTCTTATGGAAGGGATGCTCATATAAACTTTAGAGAGGGCTCATTTGATTGAAAATTGAAAGTTCTTGTTCACTTTTTAAGAGTCAAAAGAGATTGAAGTGCAAATATCCCCTCTCCCTCCTCCACGCCCTAAATGCATCAGATAAAAATTTTGAGATAGACATTTTGTTAAAATAGTTCAAAGTTCTGATAACAAAAAACTCCCGTGTCGACACAGCCCACCAGGGCCCAGGGGTAGGCTTTTTAAGTTATATCCTGGGGCAAAACTTATTAAGGGGGGTTTATAACTTATAGGAAGGGGTTTTGTATGGGAAGAACACATAGGAAATCTATTATAATTATCCAATTATAAGGTTAAAATACATACTCTGTGATAGATGCAAAATTGCTTTGGCACACAAATTCCTATTAAGGTCAATTCAAAACGGCCGTGATCCCTTTGTGTCAGCGAGTGAAATGGTCTAAACCCCCTTATTGGAGCTATTTTTTCAATCCATTCATTGTTGTCAATCGCTGTCCACAAGTTATGCAAGCTGTCTATTGTTCATATATAAGGTTTTTATCAAAGAGGTAATCGTATAGACTTTGAAAAAAGCCTCATTCGATTTGAATTGAAAGTTCTAGATCCGTTTTTTAAAGTCAAGAATAATCAGACAGTAAGCACCCCCCCCCTCCCTGCCATAAAAACTTGAAACTTTTTGCAACAAAAAACGAACAAAAATCACTTAAAATAAACTTTCCGAAAAATAAGTTTTTCAAAGAAAAGTAAAGGCCATTTTAAGCTTAAGCTCAGGAGATACAAATACCTGTTAATATTCAAACTCAAAACAACCAGAAATTACTATTAAAGAATAAATGAAACCCAAAACGAACAGAAATCAACTAAACAATCATAGCAAATATAAATGAATAAATAGATCTTAAAGCGAGTAATGCTTAGATTGAATATGAAAATCAAGCTTAAAACGAAAACAAAACTTTTGCTATTAAAGTATAAATGAAACTTAAAACGAACAGAAATTAAATAAACAATCAATGTGAACAAACATACAATATATATTAATATAAATGAATAAATAAATCTTAAAACGAGTGAAACTTAAATTTAATATACAAATCAAGTTTGAATCGAATAAAAATAACTAAAAACAAGAGTTTAGGTATCACATCATTGCAGTAGCCGAAGGCCTACTCCGTTACTGGCACTTTACTGAAAGTGGATTATATTTCAAATGTATTCTTTTGTGCTTAAAATTGAAAATAAATATTACAATTACAGTAAAATTTTTGACTGGTGAGCTTTTATCAAGTAGTATAAAATATTCGGTTTAATTTATTAGTTCTTTTCAAGATTGGTCAAGACAAATATAGTTTCACTATAAGCAAAATTTGGATACTGCCCCCTTCTTTAACTGTAAAAACCTAAAGCCTTCTGGGTCATTGGTGCTTCACTGGAAACGAATTGCTCGTATATTACAAATTTATTATTTTTATTGGTATTTTTGAATCCGCATGGCCAATTTAGGGGGTGGAGGGTAGGCTAATTCTCGTAGCAGCCCCATTCCGTCGTGGTATGGTTCACATTTTCAACACCTGGCGTCCTGATTATTATATAATCTACCAATCATACAACTACCCCAATTTATTATAAATAAATATATGGTCCCCGAAATGGGCAAAAATTAAAATAAATATTAGTGTCAAACTCGAATCAATAATTGCTTAACGTGGGCAGGATTCAAAGCCCCTTTGATTACAGAACGACCGAATTTTATTTGAACTCAAAGAAAAAAAAATCAAATGGATTTTCAGAAAAAAAAATGTACATTGCCAGTTTAATATAAATGTTCTGATATTTATTCCTTAAAATATTAATTATTTTTTGATTTCTTAAAGTTATAAAAGTGAAAATATTTCAAAGAATTGTTTTCAGTAAAGCGCCAATGACTCAGTAGGTTTTAGGCTTCTGCAGTGAGACGATACCCAAACTCTTGTTGTAGTTATTTTCGTTCGATTCAAACTTGATCTGTGTATTCAATTTAAGTTTCTCTTGTTTTAAGATTTATTTATTCATTTACATTAATATATATTGTATGTTTGTTCACATTGATTGTATATTTAATTTCTGTTCGTTTTAATTTTCATTTATACTTTAATCGCAATTATTTGTTTTCGTTTTAAGCTTGATTTTCATATTCAATCTAAGCATTACTCGCTTTAAGATCTATTTATTCATTAATATTATTACTTGTTGTATGTTTTTTGCTGTGATTGTTTATTTAATTTCTGTTCGTTTTGGGTTACATTTATTCTTTAATATTAATTTCTGGTCATTTTGAGTTTGAATTTTAACAGGTATTTGTATCTCCTGAGCTTAAGTTTAAAATGGCCTTTACTTTTCTTTGAAAAACTTATTTTTCGGAAAGTTTTTTTTAATTAATACTTTAGTGATCAGTGCTATCTACATGTTGCCCCGGTTTGGGTAGGAAGGCTTGTTAGGGGTTGTTTCAGGGTTGAATCAGGAGCTGAGTGGAGTTGTGTCCTACCCTCGTTTATATAGACTATCTTATGAACTTTGTCACATGGTACTTGGCGAGGGCTATGGGAGAACTTGCTATAAAATGAGAAGGCAAACTCTCCTAGACTTAGATTATTCAGATGATTTGATTATCCAGATAAAATTTATGTAAATGAATTATGTTTCTTAGATTTTAAGAGCCTAGTATGCAAGAAAAGGCTTGAAAATTAAATTTAGGAACATTAAGTCACTTAGGCTGAAAATAGATGAGGGTAGAGAGGTGATGCGAGGTAATGTAAAAATCCACCTAGCTGTTAGCCTTACTTACATGGGTAGTGCTATTTTGAAAGAAGGTAGAGGCAGTGAAGATGTAAAAAGCAGAATAGTGAAGGACCAGAATGAACTATTTGCCGTTGAAAACGCTTAGAGCAATTACAAGGATAAGTATTTGAATATGCTCATTGATTGGGATTGTTTAGCCTGTGTTGAGGAAGGGAAAATATGAAAAATGGAATCACCAAGGCGCAGGGTCTTTTCTTTTAGTTAAAAAGGGTTTTGAAGAACAAGAAGATATGTCTGTAAGCGAAGATTAGAATTTTGGAAATCTTGGCAATAACAGTGGTCAAGTAGGGCTCTGAAGTGTAGATGCTTTGAAAGGTCGAGGAAGAAATAGTAGGAATTTTCAGAAGAATTGTCAAAGGCTAGGCCTATGCACCCGTTTGGCTGACCCTAAATCAAACAGTAAGCTCAACAAAAAATGTTCTTTTTTTGCACAGCTGAGGCAATATTACTGTTCATCCAGTTTCCAAAGCTCCTTAATTTTCTTTGAAAAAATTCAATCTGAAGATTTCTAGCTCGAAAGCAGAGAAATATCTGGCTAAGCGCAGTCCCAAATTAGGACCTACTGCATAGTTTAACAATAGGTTTGAATGGATTTTTTTTTGAGACACCTAAACTCTGCTATTGAAGTAATTACCGTTAAACCTGGAAAACGCTTTGATTATATCACTTTTGTACAAGACAAGATTTTTTGATTGAATTGTTTTTTCAATTGGGTCATTTTTGTATTGCTCTTCCAACTAAAGTTACGGGAAAGACAACAACAACAACAAAAAAGAAGAAGGCGCACTAGCATGATATGCCGTATTATGCGTGAGTGCTTCCAAAGACTGAGGAAAACGTGTTAGATGTTCCTAGAGGGAATGTAAGGGGTATGTCTTGGTATTTCTTGGGTTTGATTGACCGTAAATAAAAGAATAAGCCGTACGAAAAACATGGTACAAAATGAAAATGACGTGAATATGGTTAAACCACATTTTACGGATGATGGATGATAGATTGCCAAAGAGCGCGCTTTTTCACCACTCATATGGGACTAAACGAAAAGCAGGGATAAATGGTATGGTGTGGGTACGGTAAGGATATGATAATGGTATGAGAAAAAGTCTTCACGAAGGATTTAAAGGAAAATTATGGAAGGGGGCTAAGAGTGAATGATAACCTGGGCTGGAAAATGAGCTTCGCAGCTGTGCTTGTATCAGGCGCCTTGGTGCTGCAACGAGGTGTTAGTAGTAGTAGCAGTGTAAAACGTACTAGAAAAGCTGTAATATTCTATCAATTTTATTAATTAACAATGAAGCACAATTTCTAATCAAACATTTGTACATAGTTTGAACAATTTGCGAGGAGTATGTGAAAATATGTGAGCCTAATAAACGGACAAAGCTGTAAGTATGAAAGGGGGAATACATTCCTATCTTTTCTGAAAAATATACCTTGTTGAAAAAGCAAATGTCATTGGCGAATATTTTATTTTTGTAATTCTTTAGCCAAAGAGGTGCACTTTTCAGATCTCTTCGCTAGCAAAAACCCTATTTCTTGGAATCTTGTCCTTTTCCTTCGTTTGGATCTTCGACCATCACAAAAGCTTTTCATTTTCCTCCACTTGCTCCGATCACAACTGTTAACATGTCTTGAAGAAAACTGAGATTTCTGAATTTTACAGGAATAAAAATGTCCATTTTCTTATAAGGCATTTTTCTAGCTCCAAGCAAAATTTTTAAGCGTCTTTAATGGCTTTTTTCAAAGTTTTCAATGAATACCATTTCTAATTGCCATTCCCTATTTCTGTTGTGCTTTGTAGTGCTTAACGTTTACGCGATAAATGCACTCTACTTGTATTATACAATCTTTGCGATGACCCTTCACACGATAGTAGGCTAAACTTTATATAGGCTAAGTTTAATAGGCTAAGTTTTAGGGCTATATCCTTCTAAACGATAAAGCTTATTTACATATACAACTTGTCGTCTACTCACCGCCGAGTCACTATACCGAGTTGCACCAAACTCAGCATTGCAACTCGGTAGGGTATATCGCAAAATAGAGAATATGATTTTTCTTGCATAACCTTTTTCTGGATTGAAACTTGTATTGGTTTTAAGGATTTTACAAACAAGTTTTGGTGGATATTTTTTTCCAATTTATATGGCCATTTTATTTATGATCAAAATATTTTTATACTTTTTAAATCTATATATGGGATGACTCTATAGGGGATCCAAAATTTTCCGTAGCTTTTAATTAACAAAGCTTACAAGAAATAGCGCGAGTGTGTAAATCACCATTTGTCTAGATCTTGTGTTTTAAATTGTAAAATATTATCTCATTAGTCTCGGTGAAAATCATGCAGGCAGTTTTGTATAATCATACATAATTTATAAACACAGATATGTATAATTTTCCATTTTACAATGTTTTTTTTCCACAAACTTGGGCTAGACATCCTAAAACTGGTGCTTTCTATTTTTTTTTCGTCTATGTTTCTCCTAGGGGATTGGTAAAACAACAACATAAAGATCCCTGTATTAAAGAGCAATTCAATCGAGAAATCTAGTTTCATACAATAAGCAACCTAGTCAAAGCCTTTTCAGGTTTAAAGGAAATTGCTTTGATAGCAAACTCTATGTGTCTCAAAAAGATCTACTCAATCTATTGTTCATCAAACAGTTCGTGGTAACGAACTGTAAGTAAGGAGCGACCCGGCTCAATGGTAACCTAAACTATAAAAAACGGGATTTTGATACCAATATATACAAAAAAAGAATCATATTTTAATTATGATTTAAAATATATAAGTTTCATTAATTTTATTCTTACCCATCAAAAGTTACGTGCCTGAGAAAATTTGGCTGATTTTCGAAAAAAGGGAGAAAGACCCCCTAAAAGTTATAGAACCTTAATGAAAATCACACAATCATATTCAGCGTATCAGAGAAACCTACTTTAGAGGTTTCAAGCTCCTATCTACAAAAATGTGGAATTTTACATTTTTTGCCATAATAAATATCACGGTTGGGTTTTTTTGTTTGTTTTTTTTTTTTTTTTTTTTTTTTTTTTTTTTTAACCCGGGGTTATGGTTTACCCCCATGTGGCCAATAAAAAAGTGGGTGGGGTAATTTGTACGGAAAATAAAAGTTATATTTCCCATTTGAATTTACACAAAAAAATGGAGGGCAACTAGGCCCCCTCCCACGCTCATTTTTTTCCCAAAGTCACCTGATCAAAATTTTGAGATAGCCATTTTGTTCAGCATGGTCGAAAATACGATAAAAATGTCTTTTAGGATGACTTGATCCCCAAAAGTCCCCGGGGGGAGGGCTTAAAGTTATTAACTTTACTATATGTTAAAAGTGTTTAGTTTGTTTTTTGTTGTATAAATTACTTGTCTTAGGTTATTTTTTCCGGGAGTTGGGGGAAGTAGAGTGTCTGGGTATCTCTTGAAGTATCTGTAAACTAGGTTATTTTTAATGTTGTAATAGATATTGATCTGAAGGGGGCGCCGGATTTCTCCGCATTATTAAAGAAAAAGATCAGGAATTAAATTAAAAAAAACAAGTTTTTCAACTGATCAACGGAGTGTGATTAAGAGGTAATTTTTAAAGAACTGGAAAAAAAAAATTTGAACTATAGTTTAAAGAGCAGGGTATTGACTAGGGGGCGAACCCCCTAATATACATGTTAAAAATTTATTAATATAGAAGTTCGTTACGTAAGTTAATTCTAAGTTACGTATATTTATTACTAATAAAAACGTTCGTAAATAAAATTATACAAGTTTCGAGAAAGCCATTTAACCAAATATAATATGCAAATTTTGTTTTAATTATTCATGTACGGTGAGCCAAAATCAAAACCTGCATTAATTCAAAAACGTTCAAAAATTATATAAAAAAAACAAGTTTTTTAACTGAAAGTAAGAAACGACGTTAAAACTTAAAACGAACAGATATTATTCCGTATATGAAGGGGCTGTCCCCTCCTCAACGCCTCGCTCTTTACGCTAAAGTTTGACTTTCTCACAACTCTATTTTTTTTAACAATAAAAAAACTTTAGCGTAAAGAGCGAGGCGTTGAGGAGGGGACAGTCCCCTTCATATACGGAATAATTTCTGTTCGTTTTAAGTTTTAACGTCGTTCCTTACTTTCAGTTAAAAAAACTTGTTTTTTTTTATTTATTTATGTAGTAGGAGCTACTGAGAACTAAGTTTAGCTTGGTGCACTCCTGCTTTTGAGCCTGAAATCCTCAGATTGAGAATTTTCCAAAGAAAATCGAGGAGCGTTTGAAGCTTAAATAACTACAATATTGCTTCAGCTGTATACCAAATTCGAACACACATCTTGTAGAGCTTATTGTTTGACTTACAGTAAGCCAAATGGGGCCAAGGTTGTTTTTTCACAGTTGAAAAAAGTTTTGAAAAATAGGAAGATAATTTTTTGGTAGATCACTGTCAAATGACTGTGGGTCTGAAGCATGAGTGCTCCAGAAAGTGGATAAAGATTTAATAGATTTTTTCCTGAGAAATTGCCTAAGGATTGTTTCTGGGTACCCGGCTGACTGACCATATTTCAAACAGTAGGCTCTACGAAAAGTGTCCGCTTTCTAGGGCTACAATGAGAGAAAGGTTAAGATGGCTAGGGAACAATCTGCGGATGAAGGATAGCTGATTGCCAAAGATTGTGCTTTTCAGCCAACTGTCTAGGGCTAAACGGAAAGTAGGTCGTCCGCGGTTGGGCTGGGAGAATGTCATATAGAAAGATTTAATGGAAATTGGAACTTCCGGGTAGGGTGTAAAAAGGGAGGCTTGAGTTGTTGTTAGTAGTAGTTGTAGTATTAGTATTATACAGATTTCGAGTATGTAAGACTCATTAAGTTTACAGAGTTACCCATTAAAAGCTACGAGTCAAAGAAAATTTGCCTGATTTTCGAAAAAGGGGGAAACAATTCCGAAAATCCAAGGAATCTTATTGAAAATCACAACATCAAATTCAGCCTATCAAAGAACCTTACTGTAGAGATATTAAGGTCTCATCCTTAAAAATGTGGAATTTTGCAATTTTTTTTGTCTAGAAGAAAGGACGCGGATGCGTGTTATTTGTCTTCTGTCGTTGTTTTGTTTCCCATGGACGATCGTATCGAATCAATGGGCTTGAAATATTGGGAAAGTAAGTTCAATAAAATCTGGAGAAAAATATCACGCTCAATAAATGTATTGAGGAGGGGACATTCCCCTCTTATGGGAATAATTCCTGTTCAGTTGAAGTTTTAATTTTCCTTCTTACTCTCAGTAAAACGAAATTATTTTGTTTATTTAATTAAAAAAATCAATTTTGTCAAATTTGGCAATGATGAAGAGTGAAGGACAGGGATGAAAATAAGGAGCAACATTAAAACTTAAAACGAACAGAAATTATTACGTATTTGAGGTGGTTCATCCCCTAGTCAATAACCCACTCTTCGTTTGACTAGGGGGTATTGACTAGGGGGAGAACCCCCTCATATATGTAATAATTTTTGGTCGTTTTAAGTTTTTATGTTGCTCCTTACTTTCAGTTGAAAATGTGTTTTTTTTTATTCAATCTAGTTAGAAATTAACTTTTTCACAGTTTCCTCAGAAGTTTTTCAGAAAAAGTGAAAAATATCACAATATTTTCCTAGACATAAGTCGAGTAGCTAAAAATATATGATCAGGTTTTTTAATTTTTGAAATTATATTTCCTAGAAAATTCAGCAAAGGAAAAAGGACAAAGAAGATGCGGTAATGAGGTGCGTGGCAGGTGGCACCGTTCCCCGTCTAATGATGTATGGCAATGGATTTATGGCCTTTGTTGGGCTAACCACCCGGCAAAGCTTCTTTTACCTGGTTATGATTAACAACAAAAAGCCTCGGACCTAACAGCCATTTCGACGACGACCTGTAGCACGTCCACCGACCATCCAAACGGACCTGTTTACGGTAGCCCACTGCAATTTACGAGGTCTCATATCTGAGTTTGACAAGTTCTTACATTTAGTGAACTCGGTCAAGCCATCTAACATGTGCATTACTGAGACCAATCTAAACCAAGAAATTCAGAGCAGTGAGGTTGCCATACAGGGATACACGCTCCTCAGGCGGGATCGAGAGCGTAATGACGGCGCTAAATATGGAGGAGGAGGTGTCGCTGTTTATATACAGAGCCATATACCTTATTCATGCCTGAACATACCAGATTCAGAAGGTGAAGAAGCTCTGTGGGTCAGGGTGACCCTCCCAAATAAATCCGTGATTGTCGGTACCTTGTATAACCCTCCAACTTACCAGATTACCAGCTACCTTGAAGCCTCCCTCGAATATATTCGGGGCAAGTACGCTAAGTCTGCCGTTATCATTCATGGAGACTTCAACGTCTATCATAGCGTGTGGCTTCGCAGCAAAAATACTGATAGGGAAGGGTCGGACTTGTATGATCTATCTCTCTCTTACGGGCTGGAACAACTTGTCAATTTCGACACGTATCACGGCCCAAACGGATCATCTCGTCTTGACCTATTCCTTACAGATCACTCTGACTCCCTTAAAGTAGACACCCATGCTCTCCCCAGTTCCTACAGTATTCTCATTTCGCCTATAAGCCTCCGCGTTTTATTATTATCACAACATACGAAAATCCTCGAGATCCGGACAATAGGCGGTTGGGACAGTTTGATATATGCCCTCTCACATTTTAAATAAGGACCCTTTTTCCTGAAGGATCACGAAAAAGCTGCAGAACAGTAACACCAGACCATAGTTGACCCTGTTGAAAAGTATATCCCTTCAAAGCGGATCCAGGTATCCAGTAAGGACAAATCTTGATTCAACACCCAGTGTAAGAAGACAATCCGAACAAAGCAAAAGGCACACAAGCGATGGCTACTTTCAAAGAGCGAAGAGGACAGAATTGCATTCATAAATGAGCGCAAAGATGCATTTCGAGTGATTCGGCAATCCTGGGTTCAGTATAAGGAGAAATTTAGCAACCCAACGTTAATGTGCGTTGGCACAGCGGCGTTGGAGAATTGTTAAGAAAGCCTTACTATTTTTCAAAGTAATCGCACGTTCTTCTCTCCAGGCAGCTAGAGCGATGGGACAAGATCCACTGGACCTAACTAACATTTTTACTCACGTGTTTTCCAAAATCTCGAATCTAGACAATAACGGCGAAGAAGTGACAAATTTCTCAGACTGAACTGACACTGTCCTGGAACGCATGAATTTTTCTGCTCCCAAGATTCTTCGCATTCTGCCACATCTGGATGTGACCAAAGCCACGGGTCCTGACAACATACCAAATGTTGTCCTCAAGTCCTGCAGTGCCGAACTAGCTGGACCCTTGTCATTGCTTTTCCGGCTGTGTTTTTTCTCTGGAACCTTCCCACGAACATGAAAGTCCACCCATGTTATACCTACTCTAAAGCCAGAAGGTGATCCAACGAGCGTGGTCTCCTACAGGCCTATTAGCCTTCTCTCCTGTGTTGGCAAAGTCTACGAGAGTGTCTCCAATAAAACACTCCATCAGTGCCTGGAATCAAATGACCTTCTAGGCGATCACCAATATGGATTCCGCAGAAAACGCTCAACATTAGACTGCCTAGTGGCCAAGTATCAGAAGTGGATGGAACTTCTGGCAATGGGATGAGACATCAGGCTATTATTCTTCGCATTGCGAAAGCTTTTGACAGAGTATGGCACCGTGGCTTGCTAAAAAAAACTTTAGATGTATGGTGTTCGTGGATGTCTGTTAAAAGTGATTGAGAGCTTTCTTTCCGATCGTTCACTGCGGGTTGTTCTTGACGGGTTTATTTCCTGCGAATATCCAGTGAAAGCAGGGGTACCCCAGGGCAGTGTCTTGGGACCTATGCTTTTTCTTACCTACACATAAACGACATGGGAGACAACCTCGCAAACCATCTGCATCACTTTGCTGAAGATACCACGACACACTCAGCTGTCCCTTAACACGAAGACCCAACACAAGCCTCCCTTTCCCTAAAAATGGATCTTTTGAAAATTGAAAAGTGCTCTGATGCATGGATGATCAACTTCAATGCATCGAAAACAAAGGAGCTTCTAATTACCCGATCAAAGGTGCCACGTGAATACCCCAGTTTCGTTTTAAAAAAGGACACTATACAGAGAGTCAATGAACCTCCTCTGGGGATTAATTTCTCCCTTGATATCTGTTGGAACAACCAACGAGATAGGGTGAGAACCCCGTGCGCAATAAGGCTGGGAGTTACTCTTTGCTGCAAAAACCTTCTTCCATCAAGCTCGATCATCCCTCTCTACAAGTCTTGCATCAGACCCATAGCTGAATATGGATTCCCGCTATTTGCTGGTGCTCCAAAAAAGCTGTTGGCACTACTTCAGAAGATCCAGAATAGGGAAAATAGGGCGGGCTGCGCCTCTACACAAGAATCGCTCCAGCCTCTAAATGAAAGGCTTGATGTAGCGTCGATGGCTGTTTTCTACAAGTAGATGAATTCAACTCCCTCAGACGAGCTCTCTCGAATTGTGCCCCCCTTTGTCCAGCCGACAAGGCAGACACGAAGGCACACAGCTCGGTCCAATTATCTAAAGGAGGATATGCCGAAAACCGAGTACTTAAGGAACAGTTTCATCCGGCGTTGCACTTCTATCTGGAACTATCTTCCTTGGGATTTTATCCCTGCAAATCCCTCTGTTGACACCTTCAAAAGAAGGTTCAATAGACATTTAAAACCTCGAGGCCATTGAAAGAGGTAAATGAATAGCGACATATCAGATACTTTGAAGTACCTGGCGCGTGGAATAAAAAAAAAAGCAAAAGTCTTAATCAGGATTTTAGAAATTTGCCAATTGTTTCATACATCAACGCATCTAAAAATATATATGGCATGGAAAACAACAACGAGATCATGACACGTGAATGATCACTTTTAAATTTATAGTTGACTAATAAAAGAATTACATTATTTAAGTGTTCCATTTTCTCTGTTTGCTCCATCGTTATTACTTTTTTCTGTTTACCGGAAGGTTTAAGAAATAAATTTTCATATTAATGTATCTGAGGGAAAACTACTTTGGAATTTTCCCCAAATGAACAGTATAAACCTTGCTTATATTTTATTTTACTTGAAAACGTGAAATCGAAAATCCCTTGTAATCTCCGGACTCCTTTTTTGTAAATATCTAAAGCATAAATTCTGTCATGGAACTCAAAGAAAATAAAATTGTCATATTAAACCAAATAATCCAATCAGTTCTTCCAGCAGGATTAAACTTTAAAAAAAACGAAAAACCTGGTTTTTTCAACTGAAAATAAGGAGCAACATTAAAACTTCAGACAAACAGAAATTATTATGCATATGAGGGGGGTTGCCCCTTCCTCAATACCTCGCTCTTTAGACTAAGGTTCTTTAGTACTTATAAAAAATCTTCTTATTGTTCTAATTAAACGAATCTTGTGTTTCAGGAGGCGTTCTTAAATATTTGGGACACAATTCGAACTTTAGCGTTAAGAGCGAGGTGATGAGGAGGGGTAAACCCCTTCATATACGTTATAATTTCTGTTAATATTTAAGTTTTTGATGTTGCTCCTTGATTTTAGTTGAAAAAACTTGTTTTTTTTTATATTTAATTTCTGAATGTTTTTTAATATTGTCAGAAAATTTGGCGTCAACTCCACGGGAAAATCCCTCCTGCCCAAGGATATATCCTCTAGAAAATTTAATTCCGGTGAAAATTTATCACGGACAATTACCTTTAACATCTCCACGCGTAAAATTGACATTTTACGCGTACATTTCCCCCTTTTATTTTGCTGAAAAATCTCTTGAAAGTATACGATTTAAGACACATTGTAAAATTTTCTCCGGGAAATCAGCTAGTATCTTCTTAATGTATCTTAAAAGTCCATTACTAAAAGACTTAAGGGAATAGTAAAACCGTAAAGCAAAGCCACGAAACATATGGCAAGTATTGAAATGTGAGAAAATGGGAAATTAAAGAACAAAGGAAATATTAAAAACAAATATTCATCCCAATTGCTTAATGAAGGACTTGGCAATTAATACAAAACTAATGACTTTTAAGCAGTGGGTGAAAACAACCTACTTTAGGAAAGTGCACAGCGGTTATTAAAATAACGCTCGTCATCCGATTAGGCCAAAAAAATTTCTTGGGAATGTCATCGAAAAAAAGGAATTCCATAATCATTTAATGAATAAAACTTGTAAGACTTTGACTTCGATTACCAAATTTCTATTCTCAGAAAGAACACTTTCTATTCTCATCATTGTGTCATTGGTGAGATAAACGAGACCATCAATCAGGCATTGCATTATCTTCTTCGTCAGTTTATGCTAATGTGTCTATCGTTCGTCAGTTTTGGCAACCCCAAAGTTCCTCTTTGAAAATTTCTTGGGATCACACCGTTGTCGTAAATCATTTTTCAGTTCTCTTTGGTTTGCTGCTGTAATCAATCCAGGAGAAATACGCTTGACCATGGATATCCGAACTTTAATCTTTCTGCTTTTTCTTGAACTATTCCTTCGCAAAGTACAATAAAATGTAATCTGAGAGGCCTTTTTATGAATGAGGTTTGAAACTTGGCTTGGCAGGTCTGAGTTTACTGTAAGGAGCCTTTCATTTTGCAATATCTCAAGCTGCTAGGTAGTAATAATTAAGAGATCACGGCTCAGTAAAGAAAGTACATGCAACTTATTTTACGTATGGTAGGGTTTGGACTGGTTTCGCATGATCAGTATAACAGTAGGCCATTCCGACTTGCCCTACGATGTAAAATTTTTTCCTAGCACACCTAACAGCTTCATGGATTATGTATGGGGCACTGGAGGTCTCATCAATATTACTTCTGAAAACTTGTAGTTATTAATGAAAGCAAAGACAAAAACAACATTAAACATATGTCCTACTGGTCTGTCCTAGAACTTTAAAAAAAAAGAGGTTGGGGGATAGAAATGTCTCGGAGCTATTCGGGATGATGACATTGTATATTCTAAGACACCGTTGCCATGTTTATTAAACGACTGGTTTATTCAAACGATAAATTCACGTCTATTGTATAATATTTGTAAAATGATCATAGGATTAAAATGGATCACTGGATCATTTAGACGGTTATTTAGAATTTATTTTTCATTCTCTTGAGTTACTTTTGTAAAAGTAACTCAAATCAAATGATCAAATGCTCTGAATTTGTTTGCTTTTAACAGGCTGCTTTGCTTTATTTGCTGAATTTGCTGAATTTGCTGAATTTGTTACTTTGCTGAATTTGTTTGCTTTAACATGAAAATAGTTTAGGAAGGAAATGAAGACAGACAAGCTCAAGCAATAAACTTTTTGGCTACGAGAACATTTCCTAGTTTTACATATGTATCAAATGTAATTTGCCTATGTATGACGCCATGCAGTATGTCAATCATAATTTTTTCCCAATTTTGTCCTCTACAACAACCATAGTTGTTAATTAGATGTTTAAGGTTTATCCATTCCTTCAAAATATATTTCTATATAATTACTGATTATCTCTTTAAGCTTCGCCACAAAAACAAAGAACATGAAAACTCGTGTAGCTGATTAGAAAACTATGAAATTGAAATTTACTTATTTCCGACTGTACTTTCGGAACTACCGAGTCACCATAGGGGGTGTTTAGGAGCGTTTACATTTATATAATCGTGCACAAGAACTCAGTGTTGTTATTGTGCATCTCACATTCTTTTTTGTGTTCAAGCAGGGCAGTATTCAAATTTTTTTTTACATTGTATAATTCACAATTTTTTCCCTCACAGATAGTGTTTATGTCTTTCTTGTGCTGATCAAATCAACGGTTGTAATTTTCATACTACACTTTTCTGTAGGTATTATCAAACAGTTCGTAGTAACGAACTGTAAATAAGGAGCAACTTGGCTCAATAGTAACTGACACTCTAAGAAACAGAATTTTTATTTCAATACATATATCAAAAGAATTGGCTTATTATGCTGATACCAAATATACGAGATTCATTTAGCTTAGTATTACCAGCAAAAAGCTAAGGGCCTGATAAAATTGGCCTGGTGTTCAAAAGGGGAGGGGACACACCCTAAAAGTCAAGGAATCTTAATCACACCATCAGATTCAGCGTATCCAAGAACACTGTTGAACAAGTTTCAAGCTCAGTTATTTAAAAATGTTTAATTTTGTGTTGTTTTTTTTTTTGCAAGAAGAAAGATCACGTATGCGTGTTTATTTTTTATTTTTTTTTTTTTTTTTTTGTCTTTTTTCCCTCAGGAGTGATCGCATCGAACCAACAGTCCTAGTGTACGGTAAAAGGGCTCACTCGAATGGATATTAAAAGTTCTAATGCTCTTGTTAAGTGACCAAAAATATTGGAGGGCAACTAGTCCTCCTCCCACCCTCCTTTTCTCCTCAAAGTCGTCCGATCAAAATTTTGAGATAGCCATTTTGTTCAACATAGTTGAAATATCCAATAACTATGTCTTTGGGGGTAACATGAACCCCAGAGCCCCTGGGAAAAGGTCTGTAAGTCATGAAATTTGCCCATTCTTTAGGTATAGTATTTGTTATTGGGAAGTATACAGACATTTTTCGTTTTTTTTTTCACGGAGAGAATTTTCCGTGGGCAGAGAAGTTTCCAGGGGAACTTTTCAAGAGGAAATTTGCCAAAATTCCTATATGGTGCACAATTATTTTTACTTATCTTACTTTATCTTTGCCGACTCAATTTTGCATGCGGAGATGTTAAGGGGTATCGTCCGGTGTGGTGGGATTTCTAATGGCTTGGAATTGTCTAGAGTATCTTTCCATAGGAGGGAGGGGGAATGGATTTCCTGGTGAGAAAATAGTCCAGCGGGATAAATTCTCCAGAGCAAATTTTCTACGGGAACAACTTTCTAGTAGGGGGCGGGGGGATGGAAGGTATTTTTGTGGGAAAACTTTATCATGGAAAAGGGGATTTCCGGCATTATTTTAAAAACAATCAGAAATTAAAGTCTTTTCTAAATGAAAGTACGCTAAGAATAATTTTTCTCCCGGCATCATCCACAAGAAGTTTTCTGGGGGCAATGGAATTGTCAATTGCTAGAATAAAATTCGCCGGGAGAAATTTTCCTGGCGGGGGAAGGGGAGGTATTTTACGTGGGAATAACGCTCCATGGAGGGATTTTCGTGGAGAGAAGGAATTTTTCATGGAGTGGGAGCTGGATTTTCCGGCATTATTTAAAAACGATCAGAAATTAAAAAATAGGTTTTTCAACTGAAAGTAAGGAGCATCATCAAAACTTAAAACTAACAGAAATTACTAAGTATATGAGGGGGCTGTCCCCTGCTGAATATCTCTTTTTTTACTCTAAAGTTGGGCCTTTTGTCCTAATTCTTTAAGAATTAGGAAACACAAGGGCCATTTAATTAGAATAACAAGTCTTTTTAAAAATTCTAAAACTTAAAAATTCTAAACCTTAGCGTAAAGAGTGAGGTATTGAGTAGGGGACGACCCCCTCACATATGTAATAATTTCTGTTTGTTTTAAATTTTGATGTAGCTTCTTACTTTTAGTTGAAAAATCTTGTTTTTTTACTTAACTTAATGTCACACAAAGAGCTTCTTATTTTTCATCTCCGCTTTTGTAATAAAAATAAAAGGCATAAAAAGCCGGGCAAAATTTAACTAGTAAGTATTTTTTCGATGAGTCATTTTGGGTGTAATGGAATGATACTGTGTGCAGCTCTCCGCGTCTCTTTTTAGTTTTTCTGGAGGGCACACTCTAAGGCCAACTCTCGGATCTAGCTTCAGAATGTTCTACTCACAGTTCTCCAGCGTGTACTGGACGAAGCCCTATCCCTAATCCAAGGGTGGCACTCAAAGAACTCTGCTCGATGTCTGTTACTTTATTTTGTAGAAAACAACTCCTTAAAATGCATCGTGGCTTGGAAAAATCGTAGCCTTTTGGCTTTTTTTCACGTTGTAAAGAATTTACATTTTCTGAAAAACATAATCACTATTTTTTCAATAAGCTTTAAAGAGATTTACCCTTTTTCCTCACTCCAAACACCACTGCAACGTTTGGCACAAGTCCAGCCACGACAAAGTTGCGAGCGAATGGTCCATTTTCTCTTTGTTTTTCCGTAACATGCAGTATATGCTGGGCTTCACCATTAGCTTCTTTCCTTTGTTCTTTTTCTAACTGTTTTCGTCTTTTCTTTTTCTATAATTCTTTTGTGAAAGAGTCAGCTCAGAATCATGAGAACCACTTTTGGCTATCGCTACGGATTCTTCATAAGTTTGTTCTGTCACAAATCCTATTTTTTACGGTGCATACAAAATCAATCGGAATTGCACCACTAGCAGCAAATACAGCTTTCTGAACTTCAGGAATGAATGCGCTTAGAGGTTCAAGTAAAACCGATAATCAGTCACGCTTTCCTGATGCTATTAACATAGGAATTATAACTGGTTTCGGTAGGTTTGACAGATTCTTCAAATAGAAATCTGTCGTCTTAATCGATATCAGTATCTGCTATAGCCCTAGAAGGTGGGATTGAACCACACTGTTCAATAGGTTCTAGCTGTTCAAGCTTTAAATTGATTGAGTGCATCTTCCTCCTTGCTCTTGTCCAGATTACTATCACACTGATACAGTGACTCATTTAGTTTGCAATAAAACTCAGTTTTCGTAATGCTATCAGAACAAGAACTCAAGCCATTAATAGTCGCTTGATGCGGATTAATCTACACCATAGGAAAAAATAAAATCAAGCTTTTACTCTTAGTTCACCTATCAGACTGAAAAAGCATCCTCGTACCTCAGCTTTGTAAAAGGAAATGATGATCGTGTTGCAGTGGTAGCTGCAACCTAGTAAAAGACTTCGATCAATAGTAACCAAAATTGATTATTTTGAAACCAAATCAGATCAAAATAAAAAATTCACCATTAGAATTTCATGGCCGAAAGCCCTATACCTGAAAATTACAGTCCCTGGGCCCGAACAACAAGGAAAAACACTTTTTTTTGCATGGGAAGCACTGATGTGTCCTCTTTTCTTCTCTTTTAAAATGCGTGATCCTTATCCCCTGCACGCGCAAATAAGACGCAATAGACACGCTGCGAGAGCTATAGGTTTAGATCTTCTATTTGAGAGTAGGGAAGAGGACTTATTTACCCTTTGTCCTGCTGTGGAAGTATATGGGAGTAAATGTTATGGAAGTAAAAAACAGTGGACGCGCGCTGGGCTGAGAATCCGTGAATTCGGGTTCGATCCCTGGTGTGGTCAGTTTCTTAGTTTGGGACGCGGGTCAGTGGTGTGACCCTGTAAGCTTAGCCAGAGTCAACCCAGCTCTAAATGGGTACCTGGAGAAATCTGGGGAAGGTAAACAGGAAGGGTTTGCGAAAGCATAGGTTGGCTGGCCACCAGCCCCTCATTGCACTTCCTGGCTGAAGGGCCACGAAACGGAGATCAGCACCGCCGGTTTGGATCTTAAGGGTCTAGTGCCGCATCCTTTACCTTTACCCTTTTTTAAGTAAAAATACAAAATAGTTTTTATCCTATTTTAGCATTATCTGTGTGGCCGATATCCCTTTTTTTGTCTCTAAAACAGCATGAGATATGAAATGACGGGATTTAATCATTCAATTCACTACAAAAAGTACCGTACGGAAACTAGCTCACTTTAGAGAATCGCTGTGCAGTAAGAAGAACGCCTTGGATATGTTTCGAATTACTAATTTAAAATTTCACGTGAGCATGAAATAAAATAAATAATAAAAAATAAGAGTTTACTGCATCTATTGCCAGCAAAATTCAAAGCCTTTAATAAAAAAAAACTTACCAAGCTATGGGATACATTTTAATATTAACCATCTACTGCAAACCAGTTCCCGACGACCGAAAAACATGGGAATTAATTATTCAATTTGTGGTGGGGTGGACCCATCTGGATTGAGGCTCAGGCCTCAAAGACCCATTGCTTCCACACCACACTTGGCAGAGCTTGGAGAGTCACACTACTGAGCCCCAACCCAAGCCAGGACTTGATAATTTTTAGCAGCACAAGGATTTGAGCCTGCATCACAAAGGACATAATATGACAAGTCCTGTTCGCCATTCAGTCGGCGAAGGGTAGCTAAACAAAAATGGGTATACAAACAGAGACGTCGTTTGAAAATGGGGGCGGGGGAAGCTACCCACCCACCCATGATTTGGGGAAGAAAAAATACTATATTTTCCATGTCTCTTTACAATCTGGATGTAGGCCCCTCTGCCCCCCATAAAAATGCTGGAGCTACGCCTTTGCGTACAAATAAGATAAAAGTCACAATTTTGGTTGAAGATTTTGCAAGAAAAATTTAGAACAGATGGCAATTAATATGCTCCCAAAATACAAACCTAGTTTACATTAGAAAGGACAGATAGTTTCACCTATAGCCAGATATATTTTACTTTGACTGAAAATAGTACTAAAATAGGACCCTTGGATGAGTTTTATATCAATGAAAGGAAAAATAAAGTTTGACAATAAACAATTCCAGAAGATCTTCCTTTTGTAGCAAAGTAAACAATCTTAATCTATTTGAACAGATAAAGCAGTTCTGTTCAAACATTATTTTAAAACTATAAACTAATTCTGTAATGGTCTGACGTTGTTTTCTGCAAATAGCTTCAATGTTTAGATGAAGATAGAAATATTATAATTGCTTATAAAAATTAAAACCTAAGCTAGTTCGAAAAAGAAAAATCAACAACGCCATCGAAAGGCGTTAAGCTAGATTGCAATGCCTTTTTTCCCTTGTTTTTCAGGCTTGAAATCAACTTGAACAAAACCGTGGTCGACCATTAGGTTGTAAAAAAAAAGGACTGTATGGTCAGTACATAACTAGCTGGGTTTCTAATAAATCGACCAGCAAAGAATAAATACATAATGGCAGAGATAAGCGTAGGGTAGGCTTATTGCCTAATTGGTAAATTGTTTAGATAGAAAAGTAACATGAGTCCTCGGTTAGGATAGAGGAAGAGTGCGCACAGCTGTTGTGGCCTCAGGCAACTTGGTGCTGCGGTGAGTTGTTAGCAGTAGCTAGTTTATTGAAGATCCTCGTTAATTTCTTTTTCTGAAGTAAAATGATTGCGGGAAAATTGAAAGTAAAATTGAAGGTAATGTCTTTTGCCAACCGAGTTTTCAGTTCAAGCTGTGCTCCCTCTGCCCCCGAATTTTCCAGTGTTTCCTTGCATGAAAATTGGTTTTCCGTTTATTACATGAAAACTAACACAAAATAAAAATAGTAATTTTTGTTAACGGTAGTTTTTGGGGATATTTCGAAGAAACTAGTTCTCTTTTAGTGAAATACACGGATAGTGAAGGCACTGACGTCAAGTGTTTCAATTAAGGACGCACAAGTTTATTTTGACAAAAGCCGATGATATGTACGTGAAGCTGAGAGTTTGAAATATTGCAAAAATAGTTGCATGTGAAAACTGTATGAAACTACAAAAAATAGTAAATAACTGGGTTTGAAAGCCCCTCCTTCACCAATACGTATGTACCTATGTAAGTATGTACGTATGTACATATATACGTATGTACGTATGTACGTATGTACCTATTCATCTAGATTTTTTCTCCTTTTCAATTTATCATATACTATAAAAAAAGGCTGAGTCACAGGAAAGTCTTAGGCCAAGTTGTATATCAAGTACGGTCAAAGAGAGTTTGTGTGGTGGTGTTGAAAATTGCTACCACCTCCTTTTTGAAATCAACAATTATTCTCTTTCCTGCTCTATTTTAGTAAAGCGTTTGGTACTTATTACTTATAGCCACCACACTCAAGAAGTGAAGTTAAGTTAATCCTAATGAAATATACTTAAATATGATGAAAGTAAAATACTTTTGTGACAAAATTAACGAAACTACAACAGGCAATTAATGAAACCAGGCCCCCCAGAACGCATTATGTTAAATGGTTTCTATCCTAACCAAAACAAAATACCAATTAAAATATTTAATTAAAATATACCTACATTGTAGTGTATATACACTCACGCTAAGCTGATTATCGCCGAGTACATACTGAAATACAGAAAGAAACCGGTTCTGTCAGACCAAGATCTCGAGTGTGGTGGCTATAAGAGATGAATA
The DNA here is from genome assembly GCF_049724085.1 of Artemia sp. Qi Xiang Cuo. NCBI lineage: Eukaryota > Metazoa > Arthropoda > Branchiopoda > Anostraca > Artemiidae > Artemia > Artemia sp. Qi Xiang Cuo. The sequence goes on along the minus strand of NC_142801.1, from coordinate 70,398,316 downwards.
TCAAACATTTAAATAAGTGAGTAATCTTTTTTTCATTCAATTTGTATTGAAACAATGTTTGTGAATTTTCAGGTCTATAGTGCTGCAATGTCTCATTGATACAAATCGATTTATCAGTGAATGTCTTTGATTTGAATATAGTTGATTTCTAAAGTGATGCGCTTACCATATAGTTCGTAGTCTGTTTATTGTTGTTGGTTTTTTTTTATCCGTAGTGGGTTTTTTTTCATTTTGCTATGTTTATTTTCCAAATCTTGTAATGTCAGTTTTCATGTAATGTAGCCTATATGTGAAATACCTGGTTTCCAGTTTAGTCACAAATAAAATATTTATCCGGAAAGTCAAAGAGCTTTTGATACTAGCTTGCATAAGAATTGATTATATTTGACATTATTTTAACAAATTAAAAATGGTGTCTTAAAAAGGATTGCAAAGCTAGGAATATACAGTTTTTTTGCTCCAATTTCAGCATTGTATTTCTTATTGCCAAAGAAATTATTTCTAGGATGCAGTGACGAAATTTAAATCCACATCTCGGTGATCCAGAGGAAGTTAATGAATCAAGGAGGCACACTTGTGCCTCTATAAAGAGGCGACCCACCACAATGTTAAGCGATTTCAGGTCCTAGAGGTCGCAGAGAGACGGCGGTAATCGCATTTTGTAGCCCAAGCTCAAACTAAGAAACTTGCAAAATTTCATCCTCCTCCGACTTTATCTTCATGGGGTAAACTGGGCCGGAAGTTTGGACCCTCCCACCACAGCCCCCCTTTAACGTTGTCCGATTGGGCTGAAATTTACAGCTTAAGCTTTCCTAGGGCCCGGGAGCTTATCCTCGAAGTTTCAGCTCAATCCGATCACTCCTTCCCTGTTTTCAAAAAACCAAATATAGCCACTTAAAATTCATCATTTCTTTTTTTTTCTTAGCCACGCCTACAGGCCACAGTTGGCAACGGATCCGGTTGAATGAGGACTCATTCGAAGCAGTTTTCGACCTGTTAGGGCCTTTTGATATTTTCAGACCGAAAAATTATCCCCCGAATTTACATTTACGAAAAACCTTGTTCTCCTATATTAGCCCATTTTAATTTTTCCCACCACAACCCCCCTTTACCGTTGTCTGATCGAGTTAAAATTTAAAGGCCAAGATCTCCTGGGGCCTGGGAACCGATCTTTAAAATTTCATCTCAATCTAATCACTCCTTCCCTGTTTTCCAAAAACCAAATATCAAGTTTTGCTTGCGTCAAAAAGATTCATCACCTCACTAAAAAACAATTTCAATTATGTCTCTTTAGTGTAGCGGTGAGAGTTCTGGGTGTCAGGCGGAAAACCCGAGTTCGATTCAACGATAGATCAAATTTTTTATATACTGAATTTAAATGAAAAAAAAAATTTTAGTTTCTTTTTTAAATTATTTGAAAAAAATTATGTTTTCTAAAGAGTTAAAAAAAATGAGTTACAAGGTCGACCCTTAAAACACCCTGTCGAGAAAGAAAAGAATAATACACAATCATCTAACAGTTAGTCAAGCAATAATAAGTAATAAACTGTACAAAAACGTGCAGAAATTATTTGAAAAAAACTACGTTTTCTAAAGAGTTAAAGAGGCTGAGTTACAAGGTCGAACCTTAAAACGTACAGGGATTAGGAGGCACAGTTGGGGGGCTGCCGCCCCAAACCCCCGCTTTCGCAGCCTTTAAATAAAAAAAAAAGTTTTTTAAACTGAAAGTAACGAGCGATGTTAAATCTTAAAACGAACAGAAATTATTCCGTATATGAAAGAGGCTGTGCCCTCCTCAACGCCTCGTTCTTTACGCAAAAGTTTCACTTTCTCACAACTCTTTTTTTAAACAATAAAAACTTTAGCGTAAAGAGCGAGGCGTTGAGGAGGGCACAGCCTCTTTCATATACGGAATAATTTCTGTTCGTTTTAAGATTTAATGTCGCTCCTTACTTTCAGTTTAAAAAACTTTTTTTTCTTTAAAGGCTGCGAAAGCGGGGGTTTGGGGGCGGCAGCCCCCAAATGTGCCTCCTAATCCCTGTACGTTTTAAGGTTCGACCTTGTAACTCAGCCTCTTTAACTCTTTAGAAAACGTAGTTTTTTTCAAATAATTTTATAAAGTAGGATCAAGACCAGAGCTTGACATTCATATATACGTTTGTGGGATTTTGTGTGTTTGTTTTACAAGTGTACTTTTTTTAATGAGCTTAAAAAATCGTCTAAAAGTAGCAAAATTTCATAAGTGAGCAAAAAAAAGTGAGCAAAAACTTCATAAAGTAGTATCGACATTCCTATATAAATTTGTGGGATTTTATACATTTGCTTCACAAGTGGGCCTTTTTTTTAACGAGCTTAAAAAAAACTTCCAAAAGTAGCAGAAACTTCATAAGTGAGCAAAAACAAGTGAGCAAAAACTTCATAAAGAAGAATCGACATTCATATATACGTTTGTGGGATTTTAAACGTTTGTTTCACAAGTGGACTTTTCTTCAACGAGCATAAAAAAAACTTCCAAAAGTAGCAAAAACTTCATAAGTGAGCAAAAACAAGTGAGCAAAAACTTCATAAAGTAGGATCGACATTCATATATGCGTTTGTGGGATTTTAAACATTTGTTTCACAAGTGGACTTTTCTTTAACGAGCATAAAAAAAAGTTCAAAGGTAAGATCAAACCGTCGGTATTTCCTAGGAATTAAGCTCAATCTAAAAGAAATTAGGGTCATATAATAGGCAAAAGGTTCTACACATCCCTTCAAATTTAACTTCTAACTGTCTTGTATCTTAATAAGATGAATTTGTGAATCTAACAAAGTGATTAGGTGTTTCTTAGAGAACATGTACCACGGTAGATAGCCCAACATGTACCAGAAACATAGCCCAAGTGTAGGAGGGGTGGCATAGTATCCCTTTTACAGAATCAATTGTTATCCTTTTTTATTGGCATAATAAAAAAAAATATTAAACACGAGGGAGGGGATAACAAAGGTGGCAAACACACAAAAATACTTTACTTCCTTTTAATCAAAACTTGGGAAATTACACTAGAATATAAAAACACATACGCTGACTTTTGGTTGATCAAACATAATGATTAAATTTCATCAAAAATGCTACTACTACTACCACTACTACTACTACCACTATTACTACTACTACTACTACTACTACTACTACTACTAACAACAGCTCACAGCAGCATTAAACTGCCTGAGGCCGACGCAGCTACGCACTCTCCTCTCCCATCCCAATCTCTCAAAGACCTACTCTTTACACCCTTCCAGGAAGTTCCCATTTTCCTTAAATCTTTCACTACGATTTCCTTCCACCCAAACCATGAACAACCTGCTTTCCGTTTAGCCCTAGACGGTTGGCCAAAAAGTACAATTTTCGGCTATCTGTCATCCTTCATATGCAAAACGTTTCCTAGCCATCTTAACCTTTCCCTCGTTATAGCCCTAGAAAGCGGAGTTGAAACACCCTTTTCAATATTAGTGTCTTAATTCTGCAGAGAAATGAATTAGGAAACAAAATAATGATGCTCGTTTACAAGAAAAAATACAAAATAACCCATTTTCTAACCTATGGTAGGTATTTTCTACGTTCCACACTTTATCATTATAAATCCCACTCCGAGTGACGGTATGTAATCCTACAGATACTTATAAATGTATATATTTCAGGTATGGATGCTTTCACTTATAATCAGTATTGGGCCTCTAGTGGGTTGGAAGCAACCAAATGAAGATCCCAATGTCTGTGAGGTTAATATGGAGGTTGGCTACGTTCTTTTCTCAGTTGCTGGCTCTTTTTACCTTCCGATGCTCATCATTTTGGCACTCTACTGGAAGATTTATAAGGCGGCAGTTAAACAAACTAGACACTTAAAAAGTGGTATACTTTTAAGCTCAGATATTGAGTTACGAGTTCACCGAGGACGAAGCCTGCATCAGTTGAAAGAGCAATCTACTGAGCAGACAGGAGGTTTCCTGCAAGTTCCTGAACGAAGACAATCAAATACTAGTATAGCCAGCAACCTCTCTCCAATCCCTGAACATCGACGAAAATTTATGAGAGAGAGTTTTTCAACGAAATTACCGAGAACTTTTTCTATTTCGCCAGCAAAGAGGTTCAATCCAATTGCAGCGGGGCTTGCTTCAAAAGTAGTAAAATTCAAAAGAGAAAAAAAAGCAGCAAAAACACTTGGTATTGTTGTTGGGGCTTTTCTCTTTTGCTGGTTCCCGTTTTTCTTCATACTACCTCTCCGTAAGTATTGGTTCTTATATTTTAAATTCATAATTGCCAAAGATCGTCCTTGCCGGCCAACCATCTTGGGCCAAACGAACAGCGGTCGCCCCCGAAGAGGGTGGGAGGATGTCATAAGGAAAGATTTAAGAGCAATTGGAGCTCCTTGGGAAGGTGTAAAAGGAAGACTTTGAATATGTTGGGATGGAGGAGGGCGTGCATAGCTGTGCTGGCCTTAGGTAGCTTGGTGCAGCAGTGATCTGTTAGTAGTAGTAGTAGTAGTAGTAGTAGTAGTAAAAATTACAGTCAAGGAGGCAAGTATTAGACTTGAGACTCAAAATTTAACTTTGATCAGCCAAAACGGGGCAAATCTTCTGAGAATGTACAAAATATAGCTTGATTTACTCTTAAGGTATTGCTTTGCTCTTTTGAATCTTACCGAAAAAAAACACGAAATTACGTCAAACATTTTATTGAGACCTGTGCCTAGTGTTGGTTGATATTTGATATGAATACAACAATATTACTAATTGCTAAAACTATGTTACTATGTTTATTATGTTTACAACCAATCGATAAAGTATTTCTTATGTACCATATCAAACAGTTCGTGGTAACGAACTGTTGATAAGGAGTAACCCAATAGTAACCGAAACTGAGAAACAAGGAATTGCGATAACAATTATTACATAAAAAAATTGGCTTTTTATGCTGATTCAAAATATATGAAATTCATTGAGTTTAAAGTTACCCATCAAAACCTACGAGCCTGAGAAAATTTGCTGATTTTCAAAAAGGTGGAAAGCGCCACCGAATAATCAAGCAATCTTAATGAAAATTATTCCATTAGATTTAGGATATCAGAGAACCCTACCGTAGAGGATTCAAGCTTTTCAGAACCTCTCAGTTATATTCAGAACCTCTTGAAAAATTTTCACATTATTCACATTATCACATTATCACATTACATACTTTACGTCACAATCTTTCCTCACATCGCTGGTTAACGCTACTTTGACAAGGTGTTTGCAGAGGCAATCTAACTACCTATAGGCAATTAGCTCACGGAACCAAAACTGTTTGCTGTTTTGCTTCAAGTCCGATATTAGATGAATAAGTGTTATGATCAGATATTTTGCTTCAAATTGGAAGTGTTAAGTGATAATTTGATTAAACGATATATCGATGTTTTAACTTTCTATATTTATTATATCGATTTCTATATCTCCGATCACTTTTTATTTTGTTCAAATTAATTAACTCTTCGTTTTGCCAAAGTTCAATAACAAAAATTGTAATTAAAGAGTATTTTGCAAAAAAAAAATTTCAAAACTTTGAATAATATAAAAACAAGCTTCGATGACATAAATACTTACCACAAAAATCGAGATTTGAAATTGAAGGGGCTTAGCCTTCAGATAAAGATAAATAAATTACTGGCTATTTTTGGCTATTAAAAATCAGCAGCATTTCAATGTTTTCCCCTGAGAATCGTTTTTGCCGTGGAGTGATTAAACAAAAACGCAGGTTTTTTAACTGAAAGTAAGGATCAACATTAACACTTAAACGAACAGAAATTATTACGTATATGAGGAGGATATCCCCTCCACAATACCTCGTTCTTCGTGCGAACGTTATTTAGAATTTTAAAAAAGCTTCTTATTCAGTAGAGGACTAAGTACCATTTTGCATACTTTATGTTCCCTCCTGTGCTATTTGCTTACTTTAAGTTCCTTGGCACCTTTCCAGAGCATGTACCTATGGATTTGTTCGGTTTATGTTCCTTCCTGTGCTATTCTAGGAGTTTACGTTCCCTCCCATGCTATTCTATAGCGCTATGTTCCTTCCTATGTTACTCTATGGGACCTCTACACGTGAGTGAACACGTTTTGAAACTACATGCAATTTGCGTGCCTTTAGTTCCCTTAAAGGTTTGACGACTACATTCACGAATACATTCACGCCTACAAGAATATGCAGTTCCACGTGCACATTGCAAAAAAGCTGGCAAACCTTTACCTATAAAGTGGCCAAACACGTTTTGAGAGTATAGTCAAGGTTGTATAAGACAACCAGACTGGGTTTTTGTTATTGATATCAACTGTACAAGAATATGCACTACAGTCATGTGGACATTTTAAAAAAGCTGGCAAACCTATAAAGTGGTCCAACATGTTTTGAGAGTATAATTTTTTGTTTTTTTTTAAATCAAAAACTAGAGATTGTCAAATTGCGTATTTAGGAATGATTTTGTGGGAAAAGCTGTCTATCACCCATGCGTTATCCACTGCTCCATTTCTTTGAAGTATGTGCTATCAAGAGTGGTTTCTGATTTTTTTTGGACAATTCCTTTTAGCCAAGAATAGTTTGATATGAATGTATCGGTGATAACATTCGCGAATTGGATCGTATTAAGGTGGAGGAAAAAAGGGGGTGGTCTTATGACTTGACCTAGCTTTACTTCTTCGATGTGTACTGTATAATACACAAGTGGTGTTTGAACAGTGTTGTCAATTTAAAATAGAGTTTAACGTTGTACTATACTAAAAGTTGATTCTAAGAGAGATGTAGATGGCAAGAAAAGAATTTTAATAACGGATAGCTTTACTTCTTCGATGTGTTCTGTATAATACAAAAGTGGTGGGGTGATGGGAGCGGGGTGTCTTAGAGTACTTATAGTACCGTACCGTGGACCGAGTTGCTAGCGAAAAACCCGAGGGGATGACTTGAAAATAAAATTTTTAACGAGAAATGGCTGAAAAGTATTTTTGGGGGAGATGGGTTGAGGCGCATCAGGATGTCTTAGCTTGGTTATAGTGTGCTAGTGGGGGCCAAGTTGCTAGCGAAAAACACATTTGGATGACTTGAAAATAAAATTTTTAACGAGAAAAGGCTGAAAAGTGTTTTGGGGGAGATGGGTTGATTGGCAGAAGGATAGGTGTGTGTTGTCTGAAACCTATGATTTGGGGTGGGTAGTTTGCTATTTCTGGCTTTGCTGAGTTAGGTTTCTTAGTCTCTCATAGGTGTGTGTTGTCTGAAACCTACAATTTGGGGTGGGTAGTTTGCTATTTCTGGCTTTTATGAGCTAGTTCTCCTAGTATTTTGTAGGTGTGTGTTGTCTGAAACCTATCATTTGGGGTATGTAAATTACTATTTCGGGCTTTTCTGAGCAAGATTTCTTAGTCTTTCGCTGGTTTGTGTTGTCTGAAACTTATGATTTGGGATGTGTAGTTTGCTATTTTTGACTTTGATCAGTTAGATTTCTTAGCCTTTCATAGGTGTGTGTTGTATGAAACTTATGATTAGGGATGTGTAATTGGCTATTTCTTACATTGCTGAGCTAGGTTTCTTAGTATGTCATAGGTGTGTGTTGTCTGAAACTTATGATTTGGGATGTGTTTGTAGACTTCTTTATTTTTTTCCCAAATCCATTAGCCAATTGATGCAATCACAGATACCATCCACAGTTGGCATTAGCAATGTTCCCCTCATACGAGTTCTTGAACGAAAAACCAGTCAGGAAAATATTCATCCTTAAAATATAAAGCATCTTCATTATATCCCTGAGACACTTCCTATTTGGAACTTGGTCAGTTAACACTAAGAACTAAATTAGGTGATCCTTTAGCAATAACAAAAGGTTTGGCCGTGGTTACATGCCATTTTCGATCCGTCGTCGTTCAATAACAAGATATCTTATAGAAAAATTACATTTGTTTGTCCTGACATTGATTGTTATGTTGCTACTCTTGGTCCAAGATAGTTGGGCCATGGGATTGACTAGTACAAAGGTCGTTAATCAATGTCCCGCAATGGTATTAGCAGTTGGTTTGCTAAGCTGACTGCACTATCCTTGGCTGAAAAATATTCTGTTCCGGCTGCGACAGATTTTGCATCCTCTAAATACATGATTGGGGTTCTGGCATGGATTTTAAAAAAATGTTTCGGAAAATTATTGGTCCGTGAAGGAACCCTTAGTGAGTGATTGAAATCTCGACAAAATGGAAGAGATTTGAAAAGGTTGAGAAATACTGGATCACTCATCAGTCTCTACTCAGGTAAAAAACGAAAGACATCACTCTTGTCAAAGCAAAACAAGATAAAACCAAGGAAGAAAATTGTTAGATCAAAAACAGGATTTCTTTTCCTAGATGAACATTGGCATACCTACCAAACAAGGATTCACATCCTTCAATTATTTCATCTTCAAAGAAAATTTTGATGTGAGCGTAAAACATGGTTACTATGAACAATCCTATCCACAACAACGGCTCTCTGATAGTATCTACTTTCAAATTTATTCCAATGAAGACTATTTCGTGAATATGTCTTCAATATTTGAATATATATATATGTGGCAATCAAGAAATCTGACAATACAATGTCAATTCCTACCGATTGAATATCTTATGAAAATTGTATAATGCATAATTTATTTCGGCAAATCAGTGTCTGCATAAATGGTACGTTAGTGAGAACTAACAACAATCTCTCAAACTATACGAGCTGCATACAGTTCTTGCTGATGGCACAAGAGTCATACAAGGAATTGAAGGGATCACCCACTGGATATTAATATATTGCTGACACTGATAGTGCAGATAGACGTGAAAAGGCGAGAACTAGTGAATCACATTTAGTTGGGAAAATAAATCAGGAGATATTTAATATACCCCGATGGTTACAACCAAATATTAGAGTGGACATAAAATCAAAGCTAGTTACATCCAATTTCATTTTACGAAGGGAAGTTCCTGCCAATCCCGTTGTAACACTCTCTCTCACCTCGGCAATAATTCATGTACGAAAACAACATGTTATGAGTTCTTTTGCTTTGGCAGGGAGAAAACTGGGAGCTAGTAGAAGTGATATCAAACTACTTGTTCCTCATAAAATCACTAATCAGCGTCATAATGGCACGGGTTCACGCACATTCACCGACTCTTCGTTTATCAATGATGAAATTCAATCAAAGTTAGCATTGGCATTTGTAAAAAGTGTTAGTGCCATAGGATCATGGACTAGTTGTCCACATAAATTTTAAATATTTGGTTTTTCATCTCTTGTGTATAAGGTAAATGGAATCATACTGTAAAATGTTTTCTTTAAAAAATCCTATAGGGCACTGTATGAGTTGACAATACATCCCTAGATTGAGAGTCACAACTATTTGAAAATGGAGTAACTGATACAATCTTCGAAAAAACTCATGGTATCATTGTACTGGACTTGTCTGGCAATCAATATATGAGTATCGTACGAACGGGGAGTTTATGTTTAGAGTACACATTTGCCGATGCATTAGCTGAGAGTATTGCATTAATCTTATTAAATCAATTTAGAAATTACTGGGAAATCACTCCTGGAGGCAGTGTTCAACTAGACCTCGCATCATGAAAACTAATCAAATAATCAACGTAATTAATATGGATCCATGCATGTCAAATACAAATCCTACTGTATACCATCGGACTTCCTTGAAAAAATTCAAAGTGTTAACAATACCATTATTATTGTTAATTGCAGTCCATCGAGCGTAATGAGAGGTCATTGGCTATTCATCTTTCAAACAGCGAAGAATATAGAATTCTAAGCCCCACATATCAACAACGCTATTTAAAGCAGTTGGAAAACTATTATTCAAAACCAGAAGAGAGTGTAGGATGTAACGACTAAAATCTTTGGCTTTCATGTACTACTATATTTCGTTTTTAGATGTCGTGGCTATACTTACAACGAATTTCTCAACATTTATGTAGACAATCCTCGTCTAAATGACTTCAATAGAAAATATACTTTCAGTGCCCTATGAATAAAATTTTCTAAAATTGTGTGTAAATTTGTTTATTAACAAAAATGTATATATATATATATATATATATATATATATATATATATATATATATATATATATATATATATATATATATATATATATATATATATATATATATATATATATATATATATATATATATATATATATATATATATATATATATATATATATATATATATATATATATATATATATATATATATATATATATATATATATATATATATATATATATATATATATATATATATATATTCCTCTTCTTAAGATTTCTTCCTCTACGTATAGGTAACTGTCAAGAGCAACAAATGTTGGTAGATCATTTGAATTCACTATATATTGATCCATATAAGATGCAAAGTCTGGGTAAAATTTTCTACAGTACAATGAAACTTCACTCTTATTGTATATCTTTGTGAAGTCGATGATAATATTTTCATTCATATTGTAAAATTCACGTGTTTCAATTTGCTTATTTGAAGCAACATCACATAGAGTGTTCAAATGGTGAATCACATTCTGTAACAGCTAAATGAAAATCAGTAGGTTCATAATCATAGTAGCCATTGTCCTCACGACAATGATGGTGAAACCAAATTATTTTGTTATTTCAACAGTTGAATCATAGACCAGATTCTTCATCCCAAAACAATTTAAAACCACGACGATACCAGTTTCCTCGAGATAAACTAAAATCTCGTTTAGGGTTCTTTCCAATCATATCAAGATAGGTATTCTCCCCCCTGATCACATTCTCCGTAGTGGAAATTGGAGCATAGGTGCCCTATAGGATGAGAGTCACAAATCTCTTCAAGAGAGAAATTTTAATCTTTAAATTGTACTGCATATCCTCTATGCAATTTACACGAATTAAGCAATCTACACATTTCATCATACTCGTCAATAATTTTACAACATTTTCCCTGTGTTTGCACTCTCCCCATGAAAAGGAAACTGACATAAGATAAATTGAGCGAGAGAGAGAGAGAGAGAGAGAGAGAGAGAGAGAGAGAGAGAGAGAGAGAGAGAGAGAGAGTGAGAGAAAGAGAGAGAAAGAGACAGAGAGAGAAAGAGAGAGAGAGAAAGAGAGAGAGACAGACAGAGAGAGACAGAGAGAGAGAGAGAGGAAGAAGAAGAGAGAGGAGTTATGGAATGACATCATAAAACCTGTTTGAACAGGATTTTCTAAATTCTCAATATGTGATTGTTATGAAAAATCATTTGGATAGTCTTAAATTTCTAAAGTAGTTTTCAAAAGAAAATCCACAAAATCATTTGTTTTGTTTCAATTAATATGTCAATAAATTGTGTAAATGCGTCTATACAACAACATAAAAGTTTCATACAATAGTCCAAAGACGGAGAATCATTTCTCATAATATCGTTAAGTATTCCTAAAGAAAATATTTCCCTTTGAAGAGATAACTCCGGAAAATCATCATCTAGAATCAAACATTTTTCCATAATCACAAGATTCCGTATAATTTTTTGTTTCTCAAATCCATCCATTTTTTAATCCTAACGCTCTCACAACTGACTTCAGACTAGCTAGGATTCGTTCTACTTCAGGAATATTCGGTAACCTACTATAAAATATCTAAGAAGAAAAAAAAATTGATTTAGAAACATTTTTATTATATATAATTAAAACAATAATATATATCACTCAATTATTGATAAAACTTATTCTCTAAATATATTTCACTATTGTATTTAAAGAAACTTGAAGTCTATTTATATGCACTAAATCAAGTTTCGCTTCACAGCATAATTGCTCCTCCAATTTGAATTTGCTCAATAATATCAAATATATTGCATATATTTCATCCCATTCAAGGCTTAGTCGAGATCCTCTTGCAATTTCTACTGCTACATTTGGTACTCTCGTCTTTGTATCATTGCTGCTGCCAGCTCCAGTATCAACTCCTAATAGTGTAAACAAACAACTTATTTTTGCTAATATATATCTTTTCAAATAAATGATTATAATCAAATTGTTCTCTCTCTAAATTCTATTCTCTAATTAATATGAATTACATTAAAAATTTGTTCTTATATTAAATCTGGTTGCTATCGATGGTTGCTAGGGCCTCATAGCTATGGTATCATGCAAGTAGTAATGATCAATGAATTAAGAGTAATCAGTGTCTATTGGTATGGTTTAGTCCCTCGTGAGTCTCTCCTCTGTACAGTATACTATTTGGTCGGAATATATTATGTTCTGTTCGGCTTATATGGTGTATGTTTCGAAGTTATATTTAGGTAATTACTTTACTACTAAAGGGCTCCTTCTCACTATGTAGCTGGTTTGAAAAAATAGCCTGTTTATGCACTACTCAAGTAGAATTAGGAATTTTCGATTAGTTTTCCAAACCTTTTGGATACGTTCAGCTACGTCTGCAATGGGTTGCAGTGAAGCAATACCAACTTAATATTAAAAATCAGAAAGAAAATACATCCTCTTCGAAAACTTCGAAAGACGGTCTTCAAAGATGTGTACGGTAGCCTACAGTCGCCTAAAATCCAATTTCCAAAGCTTTTTTTCTTTACCATTTCTTTAAAAAACAGGGAACCCGGATTGCTGGCCAGCCTTGAGTTAACATCCCTGCTAATTTTTATTTATTTACTAGTGTGAATGTTAATCCTTTGAAAGCATATTCAGGCTTCTTCCGTAGCTACGCACCTATGATTTGGTAAGCCATTCTTAGATTTAATGGCTTGTAATTATTATAACAATTGGATGTTTCGTTGAGATCTAGTCCACCACATATTGTAGCTTCACCCGGCCTCACGATGTCTGCGTACAGGCAGTGAGGGTTGCCGACCTCGTGTCAATATTTTGATTGGTCATTATTTTTACCTCAAATATTCAGTATGTAAAAATATTGAAAAATAATCTTCCCGATCCTCCTAAATGGTTTTATCTATTATTTCTTGCTGTCATGTATATTAATAGTCACAGACACACGAACTAAGTCTGGGGGGGGGTTGCCTAAACGGAAAGTAAATGCATGTTATATAAAATTGTATGAAAGGTTTGAGGTAAATCACCGCAATCTGAAGATGTGGAATAAGGAAGAGGAAGGGGTGGGTAGGAGATCAAAGAGGAATTGAGTTATAAGTCAAACTAAAGGAATCCTTAATAAGAAATTGGCGTTTATTTGTAAATACAATCACGTTTTAAGAGTCAATAGGTTTCGTGATAGGGACCTCAAAACCTCCTATTAAGTCTTTAGACCGTTAGAAAACCCCTTACTTTTTTTAGAATTTCCATTTCCTGAAATTTTGATCCTTATTGTGAAAAAATTGAAGTTTTTAGTAAAGAACAAACCAACTGATTTTCCTTTTTTCTCAAGGTATAAAAGGACCGTAACTATTCTAGATGAAATTTTTGGGTATCATGATTCCAATGGTGCAGCTTCCACTTCAATCCAATGCGATTTCTGGTGTGCTTCAAGCTATTTTTCAAATTTCCCATAAATTTGTTTTCGCAACAAACTTTTATCATTAAAATCCATCGAAATAATAGTTATGAATAGATAAAATAGCTACAAAATGAGAAGAATAATTTTGAAGATTTAATGACGAAATAAAGTAATCAGGATATACTGGATAGAAGTCGAATTAGGCTAAGAAGGGAATGTTGTTTCAACGCTAGACATTTTGGATAGGGTAGTTTACGATGCAGGAGAGAAATATGCAAAAATAGAGGGAACCAGGCTATTAGGAAATTCTATGATGAGGAGAGTAGGAATGAAAGGGAGGAATTTTGGGAGGCATTGAAGGTATTGAAATTAAATGAAGAATCAGATGATTTTCCACAACTGTATTAGAGTTACAAGGGAGTGAGAAAGGAATGTAAGAATCTTATAAAAGGGAAAAAAACGAGGTTTGAGATTGAAAAAGCTGAAAGACTAAGGTTAGCCATTAGAAAAAAAGAATTAAAAGAATTTTAGAAGCTTGTAAAAGAATCAACCAGGAATACAAACGAAGAAAAAGGTACAATCTAGGCAACAAGATGGCCAGACTACTTAGAAAATAAGGAATTAGAAGATATCAGGAGCTACACATCCGATGGAGATTTAATGAGTGGGGACATGTTTGAGGATGAAATTACAGAAAGACCGATGAAGGAACAGGACTATGAATCGTTAAAATCTTTCACCGAGGACTAAATAGTTAAGTTAATGAAAAGATATATCTAAAACATAAAAAAGAAAATAAAATTGTTTCCTTCTGAGGATATTTCCAATAAATGCCTCATAGCATTGCAGATGTTTTGTCTTACAGACCGACTATTAAATCAAGGAAGATGGTTATGAATTTCGTGAAAATACTTGGCAATAAAAAATCACGAGATACAAAGTTCACAGGAAGCTTAAGTTATCATAGGAGTATGAATGTCTAATCATTAGAATATTGAAAATAGATTATTGGGCACTCAGATAGCATAATGAGTTTAGTTTGTAAACGTAATGACAAAGTAGCGGGCCCTCCACAGAAAGTGGGCCAATCGTGAAATAGCTCTTAGAGCGCAAAATCAAGACTAGTGTTTTTTAGTGTTAGAAAAGTGTTTTTTTTTTTTAAAAAAGCCTACGTACGCGCGCGTACGTAGGCTAACCTAACCTAACCTAAGTTAGGTTAGGTTAAGTTAGGTTAGGTTAGCCTACGTACGCGCGCGTACGTAGGCTAACCTAACCTAACCTAACTTAACCTAACCTAACTTAAGCTAGCCTAACCTAACCTAATATAATCTTTTTACCATGTTTAAGTTAGGTTAGGTTAGCTTATCATGAGCGATCAAGATAAGTTAACCTAACCTAACTTAAACATGTAGAGATGTTTCTAATTATTTATTAATATTTATTTATACCTAACCTAACCTATTGTTTTTGGTGGTTAGATGAATGAACTGAATTTAAGAAAAATTAGAAATAAAGTGAAACTTTTTATCTTCATGGTATATAATCACAATCATAGTATAGTCATTCCTATCTTCTAAGGAAAAATTTAGAATTGAACTTTAAATTTTTTATGTCTTTGCGAGATTAGGAACTGAAATGGAAGCTTTTTCATTTTCATTGGTAAATTTCAGAATTGAGCTAACTTTTTTTTCTCTTCTCTAAGAAAATTCAGAAGAGAACTTGTACATTTGGAACTTCTTCGCGAAAACTCAGAATTAAAGTGGAGCTCCATATCTTCATGAAGAATATTCACAATCAAAGTATAACTTTTCCTATCTTCTATGAAAAATTTGGAACAATATTTAAAATTTTGTCATCTCTTTGAGAAATATCTGAATTGAAGTGGAAAATTTTATATTATTTTAGGAAAACAGAATTGATCAATAACTTATTTCCTTTTCATTGTGAAAATTCAGAATTGAAGTTGAACTTTTCTTTTTCAGGGAAAATATTTGGAACAGAAGTTAAAATTTTTTCATCTCTTTGAGAAGGTCGGAATTGAATTTAAGAAAATTTAGAATTAATGTGTAACTTTTTATCTTCATTGAAAATAATTACAATCATAGTATAACTTTTCCTATCTTCTGCGGACAAATTTAGAATTGAACTTTAAATTTTTATGTCTTGGTGAAATTAAAAGTGATATGGAAACTTTTTATTTTCTCTGGAAAGATTAGAAATGAATTATGTTCTTTGATAAAATTCAGAAGAGAACAAGAACTTTTCTATCTTCTATCAAAAATTTGGAACAGTATTTTAAATTTTTTCATCTGTTTGAGAAAAATCTGAACTGAAGTAGAAAATTTTTATATTATTTTTGGAAAATAGAAATGATCAAAAACTTATTTTATTTTCATTGAGAAAATTAAGAATCGAAGTTGAACTTTTCTTCACTTCTTTGAGAAAATTTAAAATTGAAGTGAAACTTTTAATCTTCATAGAAAATAATCACAATCATAGTATAACTTTTCCTATCTTCTATGTAGAAATTTAGAATTGAACTTTAAATTTCTTATGTCATGGTGAACTTAAAACTGAAGTGGCAGCTTTTTATTTTCTATGGAGAAGTTAGAATTGAAGTGTGTTCTTTGGTAAAATTCAGAAAAGAACTTGAATATTCACGATCAAAGTATAACTTTTCCAATCTTCTATGAAAAATTTGGAACAGAACTTTAAATTTTTTTTCATCTCTATGTGAAAAGTCGGAACTGAATTTAAGAAAATTTAGAATTAAAGTGAAACTTTTTATCTTCACGGAAAATAATCACTATCATAGTATAACTTTTCCTATCTTCTATGGAAAAATTTAGAAAAGAACTTTAAATTTTTTTATGTCTTGGTTATCTTAAAACTGAAGTCTAAGCTTTTTATTTTCTCTGGAGAAATTGGAATTGAATTGTGTTTGTTGGTAAAATTCAGAAGAGAACTTGAACTTTTCTATTTTCTATGAAAAATTTGGAATAGTATTTTAAATTTTTTCATCTTTTTGAGAAAAATCTGAACTGAAGTGGAAATTTTTTATATTTTTTTGGGGAAATAGAATTGATCAATAACTCATTTCATTTTCATTGAGAAAATTCAGGATCGAAGTTGAACTTTTCTTCTTCCGAGAAAATATACTGAACAGAACTTTAAATTTTTTTATCTCTTTGAGAAAGGTCGGAACTGAATTTAAGAAAATTTAGAGTTAAAGTGAAACTTTTTATCTTCATAGAAAATAATCACAATCAAAGTATAACTTTTCCTATCTTCTAAGGAAAAATTTAGAACTGAACTTTAAATTTTTTATGTCTTGGTGAACTTAAAACTGAAGTGGACGCTTTTTATTTTCTCGAGAGAAATTAGAATTGAATTGTGTTCTTTGGTAAAATTCAGATTAGAACTTGAACTTTTCTATCTTCTAAGAAAAATTTGGAACAATATTTTAAATTTTTTCATCTCTTTGAGAAAAATCTGAATTGAAGTGGAAAATTTTCTATTATTTTGGGAAAATAGAATTGATCAATAACTTATTTCATTTTCATTGAGAAAATTCAGAATCGAAGTTGAACTTGTCTTCTTCCGGGGAAATATTTGGAACAGAACTTTAAATCTTTTCATCTTTTTGAGAATGTTCAGAACTGAATTTTAAGAAAATGTAGAATTAAAGTGAAATTTTTTTTCTTCATAGAAAATAATCATAATCATAGTATAACTTTTCCTATCTTCTACGGAAAAATTTAGAAGTGAACTTTATATTTTTTATGTCTTGGGACTTTTCTTGTTCCGGGAAAATATTTGGAATAGAAATTTAAATTTAACTCTTTGAGAAAGGTCGGAATTGAATTTAAAAAAATTTAGAATTAAAGTGAAACTTTTTATCTTCATAGAAAATAATCACTAACATAGTATAACTTTTCCTATCTTCTACGGAAAAATTTAGAAGTGAACTTTAAATTTTTTATGTCTTGGTGAACTTAAAACTGAAGTGTAAGCTTTTTATTTTCTCTAGCGGAATTAGAATTGAATTGTGTTCTTTGGTAAAATTCAGAAGAGAACTTGAACTTTTCTATCTTCTATGAAAAATTGAGCCTGCTAGTAGTATCATTATCTCTAAAATTATTTTTCTTACATCTCTGACCTTTTTAATAGATATTCTGAACATTTGACGTTCTAGCATACCCTACAAATAATGAAAACTTAACAGTATAATGCATTAGATATTTTTAATGAAATAACGACATGTAGAATATTAATATAAAAATATGTTAAATACATTATTATACAGTATTAGTACACTTGCGCTTCACTTTCCGTCAATTCATCTTTATATTCATTGATGATATTGTCTGCTAATGTCCTTTTTATTCTGCCTGCGATTTCACTGTCTATTGTCACATTATTTTTACATAGATAGCAGTTTTGGCACATTGACATGATATGATTTATGATGTTGATGCAGCTGTATGCATGTCTTCTTTTTCCTTTTGCTTTCATTCGAATGCTAACACCGAATAGATTGCGATAAGATCTATCAACGGCTAACATGCTACCAGAACCATTAGCTAGAAGTTGTCCCTCTTCATCAACTATTATTTTTAAGTTGGCATTCTCTTTGACTACTAATTTCTCTGGTAATGTTACTCTCGCATATCCACCACTTGTATGATGGAAATTCTTGGGTAAACCAAAGGAATTTAACTCCTCACTGCCATGACAACGTATGCATACATTCCCAATAAGATCTCCACTTGCACTCGTTTCATAGTTCAGGTATTTCTCCTTGTCAGCATTCAACACGACGATGATTTTTTCATGTGCACATTCTTTCGTCGAATAATTCATCTTCACTTTTTACAGATATGAATTGTGTGTTGATTCTTCCACTGTGTAAAAAATACTGATTTAATGCATGCAATAAACTCGGTAGTGTTGATAACCTGCCATAGAGTATCAGTGGAAAAGCCGCGTCGTGTCTATGAACAAGCACAGAGTACGATTGGTAGAGCCGTAAGCATATTTCATGTCATTTTAAGATTTAAGAAAATTTAGAATTAAAGTGAAACTTTTTATCTTCATGGAAAATAATCATAATCATAGTATAACTTTTCCTATCTTCTGTGGAAAAATTTAGAAGTGAACTTTAAATTTTTTATGTCTTGGTGAACTTAAAACTGACGTGGGAAATATTTGGAGCCGAACTTTAAATTTTTTCATCTCTTTGAGAAAAGTCGGAACTGAATTTAAGAATATTTAGAATTAAAGTGAAACTTTCTATCTTCATAGAAAATAATCACAATCATAGTATAACTTTTCCTATCTTCTATGGAAAAATTTAGAACTGAACTTTTAATTTTTTATGTCTTGGTGAACTTAAAACTGACGTGGAAGCTTCACCTACGAAATACTAAGAAACCTTAGCTCAGAAAAGCCTGAAATAGCCAACTACTCATCCCAAACTAGAAGTTTCAGACAACAAACACCTATGAGGGACTAAGAATCCTAGCTCTGAAAAGTCCAAAATGCAAACTACACCTCCTAAATCATAATTTTCTGAAAGCACACACCTATGAAATGCTAAGAAATCTGGCTCAGAAAAGTCAAAAATGGCAAACCACTCATTCCCAAATCTGAGGTTTCAGTCAACACACACCTAACAAAGACTAAGAAATCCAGCTTTAAAAATTGAAAAAATAGCAACCCACACATCCTAAATCATTGATTTCAGACATCATACACCAACGAAGGACTAAGAAATCTGGTTATGAAAAGTTGAAAATAGCAAATTGCATACCCCAAATCATAAGTTTCAGACAACACACACCTATGAAATACTAAGCAACCTTAGCTCAGAAAAGCCTGAAATAGCAAACTATTCATCCCAAACTATAGGTTTCAGACAACAAACACCTATGAGGGACTAAGAAAAGTCAAAATAGTAATTTACATATCCCAAATCATAAGTTTCTGACAACACACACCTATGAAAGGCTATGAAACCTAGCTCAGAAAAGTCAAAAATAGCAAACTACTCATCCCAAACTATAGGTTTCAGACAACAAACACCTATGAGGGACTAAGAAATCTAGCTCAGAAAAGCCCGAAATAGTAATTTAAATAACCCAAATCATAATTTTCTGACAACATTCACCTACGATATACTAGGAAAGCCTAGCTCATAAAAGTCTGAAATAGCAAACTACTCATCCCAAACTAGAAGTTTCAGACAACAAACACCTATGAGAGACTAAGAATCCTAGCTGTGAAAAGTCCAAATAGCAAACTACACATCCCAAATCATAATTTTCTGACAACACACACCTATGAAAGGCTAAGAAATCCAGCTCAGAAAAGTCAAAAACAGCAAACCACCCATCCCAAATCATAGGTTTCAGACAACACATACCTATGAAAGACTAAGAAATCTAACTCAGAAAAGTCAAAAATAGCAACCCATACACCCCAAATCATAGGTTTTAGACAACATACATCAACGAAATACGGGGTCCAGGGAGGGCCTTTGAGGGTCTGGGGGGGGCCCTTGAGGGCCGGGTGGGCCTTTGGGAGCTTGGGGGGATCTTTGCGGACCTGGGGCTTCCTTCGGGGTGGGGGTAGGGGGATCGGAACCCTTTGGGGTTGGGGATAGAGGACCTCACGACACTGTTCAAATGGAACTTGTGTATTATAACGACGGCAGAGTTTCATCCTCAAATCCTCTTCTAAAATCTCTTCAAAATCATCTTTTAAAACGTCTCTAACTGTTTCGCCGAAATAATTCCCTAAAATAATAATTTGTTCTGAAAAGATATAATAAAGCCTTAAAAAAGTATTAAAATGGTGGCTCAGGAGCCTTTGGGGCGCCGGGGGCCCTTTAGGGGGGCCAGGGGGAGGGGGTCCTTCTGTGTCTCAATGCACAAAAAAAAAAAAATGGGGGAGGGGAGGGGGAGGAGGGGGGGGGAGGAGGGGAGGGGAAGGTGAGGAGGGGGGAGGAGAGGGAGGGAGAGGAAGGGGGGCCTTTGGGGGCCAAGGGGGAGGGGGCCTTTGGGGCCTGGGGGGTCCTTTGGGGGTCTGGGGGACCCTTGAGGACCGGGTGGCCCTTTGGGAGCCCGGTGGACCTTTGAGGAACGGGGGCTTCCTTCGGGGTTGGGGTGGGGTATGAGGACCCTTCGAGGTTGGGGTGGGGTATGAGGACTCTTTGGGGTTGTGGTAGGGGACCTCACAACACTGTGCAAATGGAACTTGTGTATTATGACGACCACAGAGTTTCACCCTCAAATCCTCTTCTAAAATCATCTTTTAAATCATCTTTTAAAATGTCTCTAACTGTTTCGCCGAAATAATTCCCTAAAACGGTTTTGCCCAAATAATCCCTAATCGTAACTTCAGCGTATTCCTTTTGTTTTTGGCATCTCTGCGCTGACGCATTTGAAATTACTAAGAAACCTGATTCCCGCGCTAAAACAAGAAAGTTCCTGTTTTTCCATTCTCACTGACAAAAACCATAAAACAGACATAAATTGATGTTGACATCCATCAAAGTGAGAAAGTTCCTGTTTTTCCATTCTCACTGACAAAAACCATAAAACAGACATAAATTGCTGTTAACATCCATAAATGTGAGAAAGTTCCTATTTTTTCATTCTCACTGACAAAAACCATAAAACAGACATAAATTGCTGTTATCATCCATAAATGTGAGAAAGTTCCAGTTTTTTCATTCTCACTGACAAAAACCATAAAACATACATAAATTGCTGTTGACATCCATGACATCCCTCAGAGCCCTCGGTGCAAGGGTTGTAAGTTATGTCCTGGGGGCATATAAGGTTTATATAGAAAGTTGATGCATAAATCATAGGCAGCAAGATTACGCTGCCTAAGTAAAGAACGGGGACACTCGAGAACGAGACAAGAAATGGGGACTAAGTAAACAGGAGAACACTCCCCCACAACCCTCAGGGCAAGGGTTTTAAGTTATGCCCTGAGGGCATACAAGAACGATGTTGGCAAAATTTATTATTTATTAATTTTTTCCTTTAGAGCAGGGCACTTCGTATCGAAGAAGTTGTCGTAGAAACTTCTAAAAGCGCTCATTTAATTGAAAATTGGAGTGGCTTGTGCCCTTTTTAATAGTCGAAAGTGATTAGAAGGCGACTAACACCCTTCTCACGCTCACCATTTCCCCAAACACATCCAATCAAGATTTTGAGATAGCCATGTTGTTTAACGTAGTTGAAAGTTCTGGAAATTCGGTCATAGAGGATGACAACCATCCTAACAGACCTTAGGGTAAGGGTTGTAATTTATGCCCTGGGGGCATATAAGGTGTTTATAGAATGTGTTGTCGTTTCCAAAAGGGCTCATTCGATTGGAAATCGAAAGGGCTAGTGCACTTTTTAATAGCTAAAAGTGATTGGAAGGCTTGACATCTTCAAACAGTTCGTGGTAACGAACTGTAAGTAAGGAGCGACCCGGCTCAATGGTAACCGAAACTCTAAAAAACGGAATTTTGAGACCAATAGATACAGCAAAAGAATCAGATTTTAATTCTGATTCTAAAAATATAGGTTTCATTAAGTCTAATCTGACCCATCAAAAGTTACGCGCCTGAGAAAATTTGGCTGATTTTCAAGAAAAGGGGGAAAGACCCCCTAAAAGTTATAGAACCTGAACGAAAATCACACCATTATATTCAGCGTATAAGATAACCCTACTGTAGAGGTTTAAATCTCCTATCTAAAAAAATGTGTAATTTTAAATTTTTTTCCAGAAGAAAGATCACTGATGCGTTTTTTTTTTTTTTTTTTTTTTTTTTTTTTCCCCAGGGGTGATCGTATCGACCCAGTGGTCCTAGAATATCGTGGGAGGGCTCATTGGAACGGAAATTAAAAGTTCTAGTGCCCTTTTTAAGTGACCAAAAAAAATGGAGGGCAACTAGTCCCCCTCCCACGCTCATTTTTTTCCCAAAATCACCGGATCAAAATTTTGAGATAGCCATTTTGTTCAACATCGTCGAAAATATTATAACTATGTCTTTTAGGATTACTTAATCCCTCGAAGCCCCCAGGGGGAGGGCTGAAAGTTATGAACTTTACCCAATGTAAACATATAGTATTGGTTATTGGGAAGTATACAGACGTTTTCAGGGGGAATTTTTTCTGGTAGTGGGGAGTGGGGGTGGGTCGGGGGTTATATGGGAGGATCTTTTCATGAAGGAAGTTTTCCTGGGAGAAGAGACATTGCTATGAAGGGGGCGCCGGATTTCCCAGCATTATTTAAAAAAAAATCAGAAATTAATTATTAAAAAAAAACAAGTTTTCCAACTGAAAATAAGGAGTAACATCAAAACTTAAAACGAACAAAAAATATTATATGTATGATTGGGTTAACCCCCTACAATACCATGCAATACTTTTCAAAGGCATTTCAGAACAAATTCTTTTCATAATGTCCATCCTAAACCCATTTTACAAGTTGAAGTACCCATCCCTTACACCCAAAACCAAGCAATACTTTTCAAAAGACATTTCACAACAAGTTCCTTTCTTAATGTCCCTCCTAAACCCATTTTACAAGTTGAAGTACTCATCCTTTTCACCCACAACTTTACTTTACTGCTTTTTTGAATGCTCGAATACCAAGCAATACTTCTCAAATGGCATTTCAGAACAAGTTATTTTCTTAATTTCCTTCCTAAACCCATTTTACAAGTTGAAGTTCCCAGCCTTTTCACCCGCAACTATACTTTAAAGCTCTTGAGTGCCACAGCACCAAGCAATACTTTTCGAAAGACATTTCAGAACAAGATCTTTTCTTAATGTCCCTCCTAAACCCATTTTACAAGTTGAAGTACCCAACTTTTTTCACCCAGAACTATACTTCACAGCTTTTTGAATGCCCACAACATCAAGCAATACTTTTCAAAAGGCACTTCAGAGCAAGTTCTTTTCTTAATGTTCCTCCTAAACCCATTTTACAAGTTGAGGTACCCATCCTTTTCACCACAACTTTACTTTACAACTTTTGTGCACGCCACAATATCATGCAAGTTTCCACTTCAGTTGAGATTTTTTTGTGCACGCCACAATATCATGCAAGTTTCCCCTTCAGTTCAGATTTTTCTCAAAGAGATGAAAAAATTTAAAACACTGTTCCAAATTTTTTCATAGAAGATAGAAAGTTCAAGTTATCTTATGAATTTTATTAAAGAACTTACAGTTCAATTCTAATTTCTCCATAGAAAATAAAAATCTTCCACTTCAGTTCTTAATTTCACAGACACAAGGACATTTAAAGTTCCATTTGAAATTTTTCCGTAGAAGATAGAAAAAGCTATACCATAGTTGTGAATATTTCCCCGGAAGATAAAAATTTCTACTTCAATTTCAAATTTTCTCAACGAAGTGAAGAAAAATTCAAGTTCTAGTCATCATGCAAGATTCCACTTCAGTTCAGATTTTTCTCAAAGAGATGAAAAAATTTTAAATACTGTTCCAAATTTTTCATAGAAGATACAAAGTTCAAGTTATCTTCTTGATTTTGTTAAAGATCATAGAACCAAATTCTCATGTATCTAGATAATAAAAATACTTCCGCTTCAGTTGATAATTTCACAAAGACACAACAACACTAAAATTTCCCTTCAACATTATTCCGTAGAAGATAGACAAGCCACTACAGTAGTTGTGAATATTTTCACTGAAGATAAAAAGTTTTACTTCAATTTCAAATTTTCTCAACGAAGTGAAGAAAAGTTCAAGTTCTAGTCATCATGCAAGATTCCACTTCAGTTCAGATTTTTCTCAAAGAGATGAAAAAATTTAAAATACTGTTCCAAATTTTTCATAGAAGATAGAAAGTTCAAGTTATCTTTTGAATTTTATTAAAGAACTTACAGTTCAATTCTAATTTCTCCAAAGAAAATAAAAATCTTCCACTTCAGTTCTTAATTTCACAAAGACACAAGGAAATTTAAAGTTCTACTTGAAATTTCTCAATGAAGTGAAGAAAAATTCAAGCTCTCTTCTGAATTTTCTCAATGAAAAAGAAGTTAGTTATTGATCAATTATATTTTTCCTAATAATATAAAAAGGTTCCACTTCAGTTCAGATGTTTCCCCAAAGACATAAATTTTAAATTCTCCACCAAATTTTTTGTAGAAGATAGAAAAAGTTACACATTGATCGTGAATATTTCACTATGAAGATAAGGAGCTAATTTTCTCATTGATGTGAAGAAAAGTTCAAGTTCTTTTCCTAACTATCCATATGAAAAGAAATAAGTTACAGATCAATTCTATTTTCAAGAAAAAATTTAAATTTTCCACTTCAGTTCAGATTTTTCTCAAAGAGATGGAAAAATTTAAAATTACTGTTCTAAATTTTTCATAGAAGATAGAAAAAGTTATACGTTGATCATGGAAAGTTCAATCAAGTCAGAATTTTATTAAAGAACTTACAGTTCAATTCTAATTTATCCAGAGTAAAATAAAATTCTTCCACTGCAGTTCTTAATTTCACAAAGACACAAAGAAATTTAAAATTCTCTTCTGAATTTTCTTAGAGAAAAGAAAAAAGTTATAGTTCAATTCTATTTTTTTTTCAAAGAAAATAAAAAAATATACAACTTTTTAATAAACATTCTAAGCGCTTAACATGCTAACGTTTCCTAAGATAATAGAAATATAACAAAGTAATGCATAAAATATTTTTATTGAAGTAACAACATGTAGTAACAACATAAAAATACAAAGTCGACCTGGGGGGATTTTCCGGTGAGTATGGTTAGTTTAGGTTAGACTAGATTAAGTTAGGTTAGATTAAGTCAGGTTAGGTAAGTTAGGTTAGGTTAGCTAAGTTAGGTTAGGTTAGGTTAGCTAGTAAACATCTCTCCATGTTTAAGTTAGGTTAGGTTAGCTAAGTTAGGTTGGGTTAGCTAGTAAACATCTCTCCATGTTTAAGTTAGGTTAGGTTAGATTAAGTTATGTTAGGCTAGGTTAGGTTAGCCTACGTACGCGCGCGTACGTAGGCTAACCTAACCTAGCCTAACATAACTTAATCTAACCTAACTTAAACATGGAGAGATGTTTACTAGCTAACCCAACCTAACTTAGCTAACCTAACCTAACTTAAACATGGAGAAATAATTACTAGCTAACCTAACCTAACCTAACTTAGCTAACCTAACCTAACTTACCTAACCTGACTTAATCTAACCTAACTTAATCTAGTCTAACCTAACCTAACCATACTCACCGGAAAATCCTCCCAGGTCGACTTTGTATTTTTATGTTGTTACTACATGTTGTTACTTCAATAAAAATATTTTATGCATTACTTTGTTATATTTCTATTATATTAGGAAACGTTAACATGTTAAGCGCTTAGAATGTTTGTTAAAAAGTTTGATATTTTTTATTTTATTTGAAAAAAATTAGAATTGAACTATAACTTTTTTTTTCTCTAAGAAAATTCAGAAGAGAACTTTAAATTTCTTTGTGTCCTTGTGAAATTAAGAATTGCAGTGGAAGATTTTTATTTTTCTCTGGAGAAATTAGAATTGAACTGTAAGTTCTTTAATGAAATTCAGACTTGAGTGAACTTTTCATGATCAACGTATAACTTTTTCTATCTTCTATGAAAAATTTAGAACAGTAATTTTAAATTTTTCCATCTCTTTGAGAAAAATCTGAACTGAAGTGGAAAATTTAAATTTTTTCTTGAAAATAGAATTGATCTGTAACTTATTTCTTTTCATATGGATAGTTAGGAAAAGAACTTGAACTTTTCTTCACATCAATGAGAAAATTAGCTCTTTATCTTCATAGTGAAATATTCACGATCAATGTGTAACTTTTTCTATCCTCTGCAAAAAATTTTGTGGAGAATTTAAAATTTATGTTTTTGGAGAAACATCTGAACTGAAGTGGAACCTTTTTATATTATTAAGAAAAAAAGAATTGATCAATAACTAACTTCTTTTTCATTTAGAGAATTCAGAAGAGAGCTTGCACTTTTCTTCACTTCATTGAGAAATTTCAAGTAGAACTTTAAATTTCCTTCTGTTTTTGTGAAATTAAGAACTGAAGTGGAAGATTTTTATTTTCTTTGGAGAAATTAGAATTGAACTGTAAATTCTTTAATAAAATTCAAAAGATAACTTGAACTTTGTATCTTCTATGAAAAATTTGGAACAGTATTTAAAATTTTTTCATCTCTTTGAGAAAAATCTGAACTGAAGTGGAATCTTGCATGATGACTAGAACTTGAACTTTTCTTCACTTCGTTGAGAAAATTTGAAATTGAAGTAGAAATTTTTATCTTCCGGGGAAATATTCACAACTATGGTATAGCTTTTTCTATCTTCTACGGAAAAATTTCAAATGGAACTTTTAATTTCCTTGTGTCTTTGTGAAATTAAGAACTGAAGTGGAAGATTTTTATTTTCCTTGGAGAAATTAGAATTGAACTGTAAGTTCTTTAATAAAATTCAGAAGATAACTTGAACTTTCTATCTTCTATGAAAAATTTGGAACAGTATTTTAAATTTTTTCATCTCTTTGAGAAAAATCTGAACTGAAGTGGAATCTTGCATGATGACTAGAACTTGAACTTTTCTTCACTTCGTTGAGAAAATTTAAAATTGAAGTAGAAATTTTTATCTTCCGGGGAAATATTCACAACTATGGTATAGCTTTTTCTATCTTCGACGAAAAAATTTCAAATATAACTTTAAGTTCCCTTGTGCCTTTGTAGAAATGAGAAATGAAGCGGAATATTTTCATTTTCTCTCGAGAACTTAAAATTGAACTGTAAGATATTAGATAAAATTCATAAGATAACTTGAATTTTATATCATCACCCCAAAATTTGCAACAGTCTTTAGAATTTTTTCATATCTTTGAGAAATATCTGAACTGAAGGGGAAACTTGCATGATATTGTGGCGTGCACAAAAAAATCTCAACTGAAGTGGAAACTTGCATGATATTGTGGCGTGCACATAAGTTGTAAAATAAAGTTGTGGTGAAAAGGATGAGTACCTCAACTTGTAAAATGGGTTTAGGAGGAACATTAAGAAAAGAACTTGCTCTGAAGTGCCTTTTGAAAAGTATTGCTTGATGTTGTGGGCATTCAAAAAGCTGTGAAGTATAGTTCTGGGTGAAAAAAGTTGGGTACTTCGACTTGTAAAATGGGTTTAGGAGGGACATTAAGAAAAGATCTTGTTCTGAAATGTCTTTCGAAAAGTATTGCTTGGTGTTGTGGCATTCAAGAGCTTTAAAGTATAGTTGCGGGTGAAAAGGCTGGGAACTTCAACTTGTAAAATGGGTTTAGGAAGGACATTAAGAAAATAACTTGTTCTGAAATGCCATTTGAGAAGTATTGCTTGGTATTCGAGCATTCAAAAAAGCAGTAAAGTAAAGTTGTGGGTGAAAAGGATGAGTACTTCAACTTGTAAAATGGGTTTAGGAGGGACATTAAGAAAGGAACTTGTTGTGAAATGCCTTTTGAAATGTATTGCTTGGTGTTGGGTGCAAAGGATGGGTACTTCAACTTGTAAAATGGGTTTAGGATGGACATTATGAAAAGAACTTGTTCTGAAATGCCTTTGAAAAGTATTGCATGGTATTGGCGCATTCAAAAGAACCAAAAAGCTGTAAAGTATAGTTGTGGGTGAAAAAGATGAGTACGTCAAGTTGCAAAATGGGTTTAGGAGGGACCTTAAGAAATTAACTTGCTCTGAAATGCCTTTTGAAAGGTATTGCTTGGTGTTGGAGCATTCAAAAAGCTGTAAAGTAAAGTTTTGGGTGAAAAGGATGGGTACTTCAATTTGTAAAATGGGTTTAGGACGGTCACTAAGAAAAGAACTTGTTCTGAAATGCCTTTTGAAAGGTATTGCTTGGTGATGGAGCATTCAAAAAGCTCTTTGAGAAAAATTTGATCCGAAGTGAAAAATTTTTATATTATTTGGAAAAAATAGAATTGATTAATAACTAATTTCTTTTTCATTGAGAAAATTCAGAATAGAACTTTAACTTTTCTTAACTTCATTGATAAAATTTAAAATTGAAATAGAACTGCTTATCTCCCGAGAAAATATTCGCAACTATGATATAGCTTTTTCTATCTACTATGGAAAAACTTAGAATTTGTAAAATTGGTTTAAGAAGGATATTAAGAAAAGAACTTGTACTGAAATGCCTTTTGAAAGGTATTGCTTGGTGTTGAGGTATCCAAAAAGCTGTAAAGTAAAGTTGTGGGGAAAAGATAAGTACTTCAACTTGTAAAATGGGGTTTAGATAGGACCTTAAGAAAGTAACTTGCTCTGAAATGGTCTTTGAAAAGTATTGCTTGATATTGGGTAATTCAAAAAGCCTTATAGTAAAGTTGTGGGGGAAAAGATAAGTACTTCAACTTGTAAAATTGGTTTAGGAAGGACATTACGTAAAGAACTTGCTCTGAAAAGATATAATAAAGCCGTTGAAAAGTATTGCTTGATGTTGGGGTACACAAAAAAGTCGTAAAGTAAAGTTGTGGTGAAAAAGATAACTACTTCAACTTATAAAATTGGTTTAGGAAGGACATTGAGAAAAGAACTTGTTCTTAATGCCTTTGAAAAGTAATGCTTGATGTTGGGGTGTGCAAAAAAGTCGTTAAGTAAAGTTGTGGTGAAAAAGATAACTACTTCAAGTTGTAAAATTTGTTTAAGAAGGGTATTAAGACAAGAACTTGTACTTAAAAGATATAATAAAGCCTTTTGGAAAGTACTGCTAGGTGTTGGGGTGTGCAAAATGTCGTAAAGTAAACTTGTGGTGAAAAAGATAACTACTTCAACTTGTAAAATTGGTTTAAGAAGAATGTAAAGAAAAGAACTTGTTCTGAAATGCTTTTGAAAAGTACTGCTTGGTGTTGAGGCATTCAAAAAGCTATAAAGTAAAGTTGTGGTGGAAAAGATGAGTACTTCAACTTGTAAAATGGGTTTAGGACGGTCACTAAGAAAGTAACTTGCTCTGAAATGGTCTTTGAAAAGTATTTCTTGGTGTTGAGGTATCCAAAAAGCTGTAAAGTATAGTTGTGGGTGAAAAAGATAAGTACTTCAAGTTGGAAAATGGGTTTAGTAGGGACATTAAGAAAATAACTTTCTCTGAAATGGTCTTTGAAAAGTATTTCTTGGTGTTGAGGTATCCAAAAAGCTGTAAAGTAAAGTTGTGGTGGAAAAGATGAGTACTTCAACTTGTAAAATTGGTTTAGAAGGCACATAAAGAAAAGAAGTTGCTCTGAAATGCCTTTTGAAAAGTATTGCTTGGTGTTGAGGCATTCAAAAATCTGTAAAGTAAAGTTGTGGGTGAAAAGGATGGGTACTTCAAGTTTGAAAATTGTTTTAGGAAGGACATTAAGAAAATGACTTGTTCTGAAATGGTCTTTGAAAAGTATTTCTTGGTGTTGTGGTATCCAAAAAGCTGTAAAGTAAAGTTGTGGTGAAACGGGTGGCTACTTCAAGTTGGAAAATGGGTTTAGAAGGGACATAAGAAAGGAACTTGCTCTGAAATGTCTTTTGAAAAGTATTTCTTGGTGTTGTGGTATCCAAAAAGCTGTAAAGTAAAGTTGTGGGTGAAAAGGGTGGCTACTTCAAGTTGGAAAAGGGGTTTAGAAGGGACATTAAGAAAGAAACTTGCTCTGAAATGTCTTTTGAAGAGTATTTCTTGGTGTTGAGGTATCCAAAAAGCTGTAAAGTAAAGTTGTGGTGGAAAAGATGAGTACTTCAACTTGTAAAATTGGTTTAGAAGGGACTTTAAGAAATGAACTTGCTCTGAAATGCCTTTTGAAAAGTATTGCTTGGTGTTGAGGCATTCAAAAATCTGTAATGTATAGTTGTGGGTGAAAAGGATGGGTACTTCAAGTTGTAAAAGTGGTTTAGAAGGGATATTAAGAAAAGAAGTTGCTCTGAAATGCCTTTTGAAAGGTATTGCTTGGTGTTGGGGCATTCAAAAATCTGTAAAGTAAAGTTGTGTGTGACAACGATGGATGCTTCATCTTGTAAAATGGGTTTAGAAGGGACATTAGGAAAGGGGCTTGTTCTGAAATGTCTTTTGAAGAGTATTGCTTGATCTTGAGGTATGCAAAAAGTTGTAAAGTAAAGTTGGGGTGAAAAAGATAACTAATTCAACTTGTAAAATTGGTTTATGAATGACATTAAGAAAAAAACTTGTTCTGAAATGGTCTTTGAAAAGTATTTCTTGGTGTTTGGGTGTGCAAAAGAGTCGTAAAGTAAAGTTGTGGTGAAAAGATAAGTACTTCAACTTGTAAAATGGGTTTAGGAAGGACCTTAAGAAAAAAACTTGTTCTGAAAAATATAATAAAGCCTTTTGAAATGTGGGGACCCTTCTGTGTCTCAAATGCGCAAAAAAAGTATTAACAAAATGGGGATGGGGCTCTTTGGGGACCCGGGAGGGCGTTTGGAGATCCGGGGGCCCTTGAGGGCTGGGTAGTCCTTTGGGAGCCCGGGGGACCTGTGGGGACTGGGGGAGGGCCTTTGGGGGCCGGGGGAGGGCCTTTGGGGGTCCGGGGGCCCTTTGGGAGCCTGGGGGACCTTTGAGGACCGGGGGAGGGCCTTTGGGGGTCCGGTGGACCTTTGGGGACCGGGTGAGGGCCTTTGGGAGCTTGGGGGACCTTTGGGGACCGGGGGCTTCCTTCGGGGTTGGGGTAGGGGGATCGGAACCCTTTGGGGTTGTGGTAGGGGACCTCACAACACTGTTCAAATGGAACTTGTGTATTATAACGACCACAGAGTTTGACCCTCAAATTCTCTTCTAAAATCTTCAAAAATCATATTTTAAAATGTCTCTAACTGTTTCACCGAAATAATTCCCTAAAATAATAATTTGTTCTGAAAAGATATAATAAAGCCTTAAAAAGTTTTATATTGGGGGCTCAGGAGCTTTTGGGGCGCGGGGGGCCCTTTGGAAGCCCAGAGAACCTTTGAGGACCGGGGGCTTCCTTCGGGGTTGGGGTGGGGGGATCGGAGCCCTTTGGGGTTTTGTTAGGGGACCTCACAACACTGTTCAAATGGAACTTGTGTATTATAACGACCACAGAGTTTCACCCTCAAGTCCTCTTCTAAAATCACCTTTTAAATCATCTTTTAAATTGTCTCTATCTGTTTTACCGAAATAAGTCCCTAAAATAATAATTTGTTCTGAAAAGATAAAATAAAGCCTTAAAACGTATTATAATGGGGGCTCAGGAGCGTTTGGAGCGCTGGGGGCCCGTTGGGAGCCTGGAGAACCTTTGAGGACGGGTGGCTTCTTTCGGGGTTGGGGTGGGGGCATCGGAACCCTTTGGGGTTGTGGTAGGGGACCTCACAACACTGTTCTAATGGAACTTCTGTATTATAACGACCACAGAGTTTCACCCTCAAATTCTCCTCTAAAATCTCTTCAAAAATCATATTTTAAAATGTCTCTAACTCTTTCACCGAAATAATTCCCTAAAATAATAATTTGTCCTGAAAAGATAGAATAAAGCCTTAAAAAGTATTATAATGGGGGCTCAGGAGCCTTTGGGGCGCCGGGGGCCATTTGGGAGCCCAGAGAACCATTTTGGACCGGTGGCTTCCTTCGGGGTTGGGGTTGGGGGGATCGGAGCCCTTTGGGGTTGTGGTAGGGCACCTCACAGCACTGTTCAAATTGAACTTGTGTATTATAACGACCACAGATTTTCACCCTCAAATCCTCTTCAAAAATCATCTTTTAAAATCATCGTTTAAAATGTCTCTGTTCTCGCCGAAATAATTGAAAGAACCATCCATCCATCCATCCATCCATCCATCCATCCATCCATCCATCCATCCATCCATTCATCCATCCATCCATCCATCCATCCATCCATCCATCCATCCATTCATCCATCCATCCATCCATCCATTCATCCATTCATCCATCCATCCATACATCCATTCATCCATTCATCCATCCATCTATCCATCCATCCATCCATCCATCCATCCATCCATCCATCCATCCATCCATCCATCCCTTCAACCATCCATCCGTCAATTCATCCATCAATACATCCATCCATCCATCCATCCATCCAACCATCCATCTAACCATCCATCCATACATCCATCCATTCATCAATAAATGTGAGAATATTTCTGTTTTTTTATTCTCACTGACCAAAACAATAAAACAGACATAAATGTGAGAAAGTTCCTGTTTTTCCATTCTCACTGACAAAAACCATAAAAACATCCAAGAAAACAGACATCAATGTGAAAAAGTTCCTGTTTTTTCATTCTCACTGACAAAAACCATAAAAACAGACATAAAAGTGAGAAAATTCCTGTTTTTCAAGTGAGAAAAATACTGTTTTTTCATTCTCACTGACAAAAACCATAAAAACAGACATAAATGTGAGAAAGTTCCTGTTTTTCAAGTGACAAAAATACTGTTTTTTCATTCTCACTGACAAAAACCATAAAAACACACATAAAAGTGAGAAAGTTCCTGTTTTTCAAATTCTCACTGACAAAAACCATGAAAACATCCATAAATCTGAGAAAGTTCCTGTTTTTCAAATTCTCACTGACAAAAACCATGAAAACATCCATAAATGTGACAAAATTCCTGTTTTTAAAATTCTCACTGACAAAAACCATAAAAACATACAAAAATGTGAGAAAATTCCTGTTTTTCAAATTCTCACTGACAAAAACCATAAAACATCCATGAAAAACATCAAATAAATCGACCAACACACATAACCATCCATGAAAACAGCCATAAATGTGACAAAATTCCTGTTTTTTCATTCTCACTGACAAAAACCATAAACCACGTGGTTCTATGCCCATATATGGTGTGCTGACACGACCTCCTGAGGCATCTCTACTGATAAATAAATGAAACTCCAAAACGAACAGAAATTACAATAATTAACCGAGTCATACTCAACACGAGCAGAAAATGACATAAGTTGGGTGCAAAACCCCTATGCCTTCTCAAGGCCAGAACGCAATTTGCGCTTTACTGAAAAAATTCAAATGAATGTGGATTGTCAGTTTAATATACATATACTGATATTTAGTAATCAAAATGTTAGTATTGTATGATTTATTAAATTTATAAAAGTAAAAACATTTATATTCTAAACCAACTTCTTATGCTCTTTTCATTGGTATAAATTAAATCCAAGTATTCCGAGCAAACTCAAAATTATTTCATTTTATGGCGTATTTCTCCTTTTTCCTTGACAAACAAATGAGACAAATACTAGGTTCCCATGTTATAGCTTCACAAGATAACCTCTTCTGCCATTCTGAATTGCAACAAGACCTGATCTTTGTAACGATACCAAATAGGACAATCTTGAATGCACCATTCGATTCCTCGTGCTGAGTTTACCGATCAAACATACATAACTCATTTTCGACCGAAATGGCATATGTCGGCCTTTTAGTCATCACAGCCGCAGTGGCGCAAAGAGTTAGGGAAGATAACAAATTACAGTTGAGCACCGAGAAGGCTCATTGAGTGCATTTTGGGTCTTCTCGAAGCAAGATGTGATTTGATGCCACATTTAGGTATATTGTCTCTTAAAGTACCAAGGACATTAAAATTAAACATGATTGTTTAATAGGTTAAGTGGAAGTTACACAACCGTATTATCTTAATGTTTGATATAATTTGTTCAGTTATGTTTCTAGGCTTTTTCATCGTTGGTTTTTTCTATTTGCTGAAGTTTTTTTTTACAATTTCATCTATGTATTTTACATAATAGTCGATTTTAAGGGAAATCTAGGATGTCTCAAAACACAAACGTAACCACAATAGTGAGCTAACAGAAGAAATAAAACAAAAAGATGGATAAGAAATTAAAAAGATTTAGGGCTGTTCTGCATTTTGTCAAGATATCTAACAATTGCTAATTTACTATGGGGCTACTGAAAAGTGTCCTGCTGCCTCATTCTTTTTTTCCTTTTAAGAAAGCTAAAATCACAAATAACGTCATTCCCTATTTGAAAGAAAAGTCAGGTTCTTCTGGCATTTTACAAAGCATGGTGTCGTTTGTGTTTTACTGAAAACTGAATAGATTAATTTGAAGATTACCGTTTAATATTTTTGAATCTTTTTTAGCTTTAATAATATATTTGTTTTAATGGAAAAAAATTAAAAGAAAGGAAACGGTAATGCAAATCAGAGTATTGAGAATAGTAAAACTTAATTTGTTATAAAAAAGATTTTATATCAAAAAATTTGTGTTCTCTACAAATTTTTACTAGTATTTTTATTTTCGGAACATTCAAGAAATTTAGAGGTATTACAAAACCTTTGCCTTAGTAGTAAAGCCATATGTCCCATTTTCCGGCGGAGATTATCCGAATTTACTACCGAAATGAGACATAATCAAAATATAACCTTCACTAAAACTCCAATTTCCTGAGGTGAGTTTCATGGAAAAGATTTCTAAGGCAAAGACAGAAGCGAAATAAAGCTAACCAAATTCATTAATGTAGACTGCTAACTGTTTATTGTTGCAAAAAAAGTAAAATTTCTAAGATTTCTTCGTAGTCTTCGAAAATGAGCCTTTTTTCACTTGAGGATTAGGAAAAGGTTATGCTTTCTAAGAAGATATTTTCAAGTAGTAATAAATTATCGCTATTCTTTGTCCTTTTAGTTAAAGACTTTTAAAGTGGTTCCGTTAAAGAAGTTTTGAGGATTAGGCATTTTAATACCAAAAGAATCTATAAATTTTGAGCGTTGAAAAACCCTATTTATTCATAGCTACCCTTCTTAGTAATTGGAGAAACTTCCGTCAAAGTTACATACATGTTTTCTCAGTTAGTCATCAAGGAGGGTTTCTAACCCTCCCCCACGGATGATCTAAAATAACTACTAAAACAATCAAATTCTTACCTTATATTAATAACCTAACTCCGGTTAATGTTTAATGTTAAGAATTTAAAATATGACATTGTTAAGAGTTATGGTATTGTTAAAAGTTGATCTCAGAGCTCACCTTTTTTATTCATTTTTAATGTATTTTGAAAAAAAGGAAAAAAAGGCGAAGAATTTCTGCTGTTACTATTAAAAAATGGCAGACCGTGTTGGAGAAATTAATGGAAAAATGAGAAATTTCTAATGAATTAAAATCAAGAACCAATGAAACTTCGATTGAATCATATAATCATATATCAATTTAAAATAAATAATGTATAAAATATATTGAATCATATATTGAATGATGTCACAATTTAGTAATTTTAGCAGTTATTTTGAACTTGAAGAGACAACTTACAACTAAGATAATGTACCTCGTACTCGCGTGCTATCATATCACTGGCGCTATATTACTGACGTTTTTTTACCCTTAGTTGCCGATCAATAATCGTCCGTTTTGATAGTTTTTTTTTGCGGTTTTAAGTGGGTAGGTGGTTAACTGCGAACATCTAGCTTGAAGCAATTGAAATTAGACTGAAACACTGTTATTTACACAAAACGTAAATTCTTAAAGTTTCTAGTGTCTGCACTATGCCATTGTATATTTTTCTTCAATTTTAGTATATTACAAGTCAAACTTGTAGTCTTAGCTGAGTGCCTAGCACGCTAAACTTAAAATCCCTTGCCCGTTGGGACAGGGCATCCTCGCCTCAGTGCACCTCCTTACTGAAGAGCTAAGGAATAGGGATCAAGACCACCAGTAGGGACTGTAAAGTCTAATGACGTATTATTTACCTTACCTTTACAAGTCAAACTGTATTTGTTAAAGCCAAAATGACCTTTTAGTGTTCTATCAAGTGGTAGATTACCTTACCGTTGCTGACATCATAAAGACTAAGACTTGCCCTTTTTTTTCAGGTTCTCTGTGTCCTTCGCTTGGAATATCAGACAGAACTTTCCATATTGCATTTTGGCTTGGATATATTAATAGTTGTTTGAATCCTTTTATTTACACAGTGGCTTCCAGAGACTTTAAGCGGGCACTGAAAAAGCTAGTCTTTAATACCAAATCTCCACTTCACTACAAGACTACTTTTCGATATGCTGATAGAACAAATCTTAAGTGATTTAGACTTTCCACCATTTTCGGTCGTTTCCTCCTGGGAAAGCAAAAGCTTAGTACAATAAAAATAACTGGTTCCATTCACGATCTATCCTGAAACCCAAGGCCGTATCCAGGGGGAGGGCTAGGGGATTCGACCCCCCCCCGG
Source organism: Artemia sp. Qi Xiang Cuo (assembly GCF_049724085.1). Lineage (NCBI taxonomy): Eukaryota > Metazoa > Arthropoda > Branchiopoda > Anostraca > Artemiidae > Artemia > Artemia sp. Qi Xiang Cuo. The sequence continues at coordinate 70,361,581 of NC_142801.1, read as the reverse complement.
AAATGTTTAGCTGACTCGTAAAAACGTAAAAAAAACATGTAAACAAATTTTTGATCTGTTTTTAAACCTTTTTCTGTAAACCCCTCCCAGAAAAAAATACCATGCCCCCAACAAAAATCCTGGATACAGCCCTGCCGAGACTTAAAGCGTCTAGAATAAATGTAAGAATACTACACTAAAGAACTATTTGAATAAATGTAACATGCGCTACGGCTCAAGCTCAAGAACGCTCACATTTGCTCTCCCCTCCAACTAGTCTTTAATGCCAATATCCAGCTTCACTGGGAGACTACATTACAGTATGCTGATAGAACGAACCTAAAGTGATTCAAATTGTAAAGGGCTTTGATATCTTGTATTTTTGTGACTCTAGTCGACAGGGGGGAATCTCCAGCATTTTTATTGGGGGGGGGGGGGACGGGAAAGAGGGGTCCATACCAAGGTAGTCAAGGGGCTTGATATATATAATATTTTTTTCTCCACACTATTTGGGGGCAACTGCCCCTCGCCCCCCCCCCACAAACGATGCCCCTGCTAGTCGTGATTTATCATGAGAACCACTCAATATTATTCAAGTGCAAAAGAGTAGATTACCCAAGGCAGTTGCGATAATTAAAAAGGTTTTATTGTAAGTTTGATCTTACTCCATCCTAGACTGTTTTGGTAAGACTACCAAAAAATTAATTTTAAAACACCCCTCAGTAAACCTAAGCCAGCAAAAATAAGACAGTGGTGAATGTCTTCATGTAAATTTTAATTTAGATTTCTATCAAATGTATTTAGGGAGAATACGAGGTGTAGGGGGGGGTACCCACCCTCCCATCACTCTGAATCTCAAAAAGGTTTCTAAAGCTTATGATTAGTAATCCAATGAGCCCCCTCTGAAGTCTATACCAGTAGTCAGCAAACTTTTTCGCCAAAGAGCCATATATGTACATTACCAGGATTTAAAAAAAAAATATATAGAGCCAGATGGGTTTATTAATGTAGTAAACCTTTATTATGATTTTAGACCTTCATTAAATTACGTGTACACTGAATGAAACTTGATTTCAAATTAATAAAGATTATATTTATTGATTAAAAAAAAAATTAAATTAAATTAAATTAAATTTAATTATGACAATAACTGACAAACACTTAATGCGAACAATGTCCTTGCATCTCCTTGGAAAGTTTGAGTATGTTAGGTTTGTATGTTGTTGTTTTTAATTTTAGGCACGATTCCAGGTTCTCTATCTTTCTTTGCTTCTATTTTTCTTTGCTTCATTTTGGTAGCCATTTCAAGGCACCTAAAAAAACATTTCAAATTATAATCTTTTCAAAAGCCACCAATACAAACTTATTGTCATTTTTAAATTGATGAGAAAAATACCTGTTAGATGTGCAGCTAGATGGAAAAATACAACAACTTTAGTCTTCAAGAAGGTACCCTAGTAACATGCACAGACACGATAAGCTCCAAAAACTACCTGCAACTGACTGCTGACTGGCACAGTGGGCAGTGGATGGCATGTAGAAACGCCCGCGTCTCCCCCGCGCCGCGTTCCCTTCAATCGTCAACCGACCGATACCCTCGGCACGACTTGCGCGTCTGCTGCCTGCATTTAAATATTTGTGCTGGAGCGGCATTTGAGGGGCCAAAGAGCCACATGCGGCTCCGGAGCCGCACTTTGCCGACCACTGGTCTATACGATCACACTTTCTATATTAACCTTATGTACCCCCAGAGCATAACTCATATATAAAAGATAGAATATACTAAATACGTAACCTAACCTAGGTACCTTTTTCCCCCCTAAACCCCAAAAACCAATAGTTTAAATATTATAAATGCAATGACAAACCACGGTTTGCGATCCAATTCTCTATTAACAGGTACCCGTTTTGACTAATTTCCTTTAGCAAAAAATATCGCGTGGGTACCAGCTAATGCGTAAGTACCAACTGCGAATAACTGTGAAATGTGCCTTTAGTGACCGGTTTTTTGTACGTACTATATATATATTATATATATATATATATATATATATATATATATATATATATATATATATATATATATATATATATATATATATATATATATATATATATATATATATATATATATATATATATATATATATATATATATATATATATATATATATATATATATATATATATATATATATATATATATATATATATATATATATATATATATATATATATATATATATATATATATATATATATATATATATATATATATATATATATATATATATATATATATATATATATATATATGTTCTAGGCGTTTATCCCTCCCCCCCCAGAAAATACCCCCTGCGGAAAATACCTCCCCCGGCAGAAAAAAAACCGCAGAAAATACCTCCCCCGGCAGAAAATACCCCTCCGGTAAATACCCCCAGAAAATTTGCAAATTAGGGGGAGTATAGCGGGCCTGCATGCAAAATGTGTTTGGTACAATTATTCTGTACCACAATTTATTATGTTTTTTTTTTTTTTTTTTTTTTTTTGTTTTTTTTTTTTTTTTTTTTTTAGTTAACAAAATTTCCAGATACCTCGCTATTCGTCTGTAATTTTTTGGGGGCCATATACCTAGAAAGGATTGTTTTATGACTTCAAACTATCCGAATATTTTACCCCCCCCCCCCCCATTATGTGTAAATACATAGCCCAAATTATATCTTTCCCATATATTCTGTCACGTGTCTTTGTCTTGTCTTGCGCTTAGCTGAAAAAAAAAAATAACGAAGACACCACTTTGTTCTCGAGTTTTATACAGCGTAAACTTGAGTGACTGGCTCATAATATGCAAGTACCAAAACTCCTTCCCCCCTACGGAAATTAAAATAATAAAACTCAAATAAAATTATCAAATTTGCAAAGCCTTATTTTCCACGGGTGAGGGCATTTTCCGCGGTGTTGGGGGGGGGGGGTATATTCCAAGGGGAGTATTTCGCAGGGGGATAGTTTCCATGGGGAGGGGGTATTTTCTAGGGGTATTTTCCACGGGGGGTGTAGTTCCCGGGGGAGGGGTAACGATAAGACAAGATAAGATTTATTGATGAAAAACGGCTATCACAAGCCCAAATGGGCCGAATTCGCATTTAAGCGTCAATCGAACAAAAAGAGAACCAAAAAAAAAAACAGAAAATTATAAAAGGGTCAATGTCAAATACCTAAAACTATTAAAAACAAATTAAACTCATAAAATTAGAAGGTCAATGCCAAATCTGCAAAAACGTCAAAAAAATCGTAACTCGTAAAATTAAAAAAGGAATAAAAAAATCAAAACAGAAACGTAAGTTAGTTATATAACTACAAATATAAAAACCTCCAAATTTTCAAAATGAACATTAAATTAAAAATTATGAGGTAAGAAGGGAGTGAGGGGGGGGGGGCTGCGAAGATTCACTGATTGAAAAGTTCAACTATGTAAGGGATGAAAGTTCTTCTCTATCTTTCAATAGAAACTCTTTCAGGGTCAAAGAGGTGAATATTGACGAAGGAAAAGGGGAGTTGTTCGAGGGTTATGAAGGACATTGTTAGCGAAACGCAAGAAAATTTTTGCTCTGCTTTCCTTAAGGGTGACAAGATTAGCTCTACGAAGAAGGGAAATATAGGGTACTTTACCCTCATTGAATATAATTCTTAGGCACCTTTTTTGGATTGCCTCTATTCTGTCTGACAATTCAATGGAGATGTCAGGATGTCAAACAGGACCGGTGTACTCGAGGGTTGGGGGTACAAATAAGAGGAAAACCCTCAAACAATGCGATTTAGGGCATTCAAATTCTTAAGGAGTTTAAGGAGGGAAAATGCGGCACTTGCACGTTTTAAGATGTCATTAATTAATATATATATATATATATATATATATATATATATATATATATATATATATATATATATATATATATATATATATATATATTTCTCGTCACTCCCTAAAGGGTATGTCCTCTACTTACAGATATCGTTTGATCACACAATGGTAGTGTGTATAAACCTTTTTCTTAAGCCCAGTCTTAACTTGTGCAACAGTTTATATTAATTCGTGAATAAGAGAGGTCTTTCATTTTTGGGCAATTGTGTGAATAAGTGTAATAGCGCTAATAATTCTAAAGTAGAACGCTGTTATGTTTTTGTCATTTATCTGAGTGTTAAAGTATCATCTTGTAATAGGTTCAAAATTTTAATTGGCCAAGAAGGAGAGGTAGGCGTGGCTTTTCTAATTTTCTTCCGTCTATTAATTTGGAGATTAATAAAAAAAAAATTGTGTGGTCTCTTTAAACAGTCTTATACACGAATTAAGATGTCACAATCTGCTTTCCCCAGTTTGTGCATAAACTTCCTAAGGTGTAGAATCCTTATGATTCTTGTTGCAAAGATTAAGACGGGGATTTGGTAAAAACATTAGAACGATTTTGATCCAATCTGAAAGGTTATTTTGACTAGAAAGCAATTCTTAGATTACTATTTCTGTATATTATATAAGTAGGAGTAAGGATTTTTGAATTTGTGATTGTCTTTCGAAATAAAGCATTTCAGATTAGAAGTGAAACATTTCAACAGGATATATATATATATATATATATATATATATATATATATATATATATATATATATATATATATATATATATATATATATATATAGTCATATCACTTTATAGTCATATCAGTGTACCTCCCCACAAATTATCGTGATGTCCTCTCAGAAAGGCGTTACACGAAGGCTTGTGCGAGACTCGGGAGGTTGGCCGAACAATACAAGTCAGAAAAAATTATTATCTGTGGGGACTTCAACTGTCAGCTTCTGGATGATGATCGTTTTTTCACCATATTAAGGGGGTGTCTGCCAGAAGCTATGGCCCCGGTTCCAAAATCCCAGTCCTTCACGTTTGTCCACAGCGCATCCCTGGCTACATCAGATATCGATCACTTTTTCGTAAATTTCCTACATCCGACCGGGATTAAAGCCATTGTTGACTCGGAACACAATTGTAGCGATCACCTTGGGATTAGCTTAATGGTACCATTCTCCACCTACAAGCGGTGCCCCGGGCGATCATGGTTTATCAAGAGTGAATGGCAAAGGACAGATCAGTCCTTGTCCAAAGATATTCTTGACTCAACTCTTGCTAAAATCAAAGTACCGTTCCACATGCTTACTCATGGCCAAAATGAAGACAGACTAGCCCTGAACATCTTTTGCTCCGAAATTGTTCATTCGATGAAGCTTGCGGAATCTGCCGCTGTTCCAGTGGCAAAAGTGTACCCCAACACTCGTAAAAAGGGATGAGATAACCCAAATATCAAGTTTGCCAAGAAGAGATCCAAGTTCTGGTACGAATTGTGGAAGGATTGCGACAAACCCCGCTTTGGAGTAGTTTTCAGTGCTTTCGACATGCCAAAAAAGAATTCAAACGTACTGTCGAGAATATGCAAGTCCAGCAGGTAGAGAAGTTGTCTTGTGATTGCAGGAGTGACCCAAACATCTTATGGAAGTGATTCCAATCTAACAGGGCCGATGCTGATGTGTAAAGTCCCATTCCCGATGAAAGTTGGGTAAGTCATTACAAGGACGTGTTTGCGCCACCACCCAACGAGATGGACTCCGTATATAAATCTAAGTTAGATAGGCAATTAATCAGCGCAAAACTCCGCCGCACTGATGTCATTGTTTCTAAATGGCATATTGAGATAAATGTGAGAAAATTGAAAAAGAACAAGTCTCCAGGGCTCGATGGGATCACTCCGAGGCACTTACAGCACGGCACAGAACGTCTACATGAGTACTTAGCCTTACTATTCCAAATGAGCATCGAGCAGGGACTCACACCTGCCAAGTTTAATCGTTGCCGCACATCCAATATTCTGAAAAAGAATCGAGATCCCTTGCTTTGTAAAAGCTACAGACCAATCTCAGTTTCATCGGTTATCAGCAAAGTATTTGAGAAGGTACTGTTGCCCCATATTACGTCGCACGCTCTAATGAGAGACAACCAACTTGGATTCAGAAATGGGTTGGGCTGTGGACACGCCCATCGGCTACTAAGAAGAATAATGAGGTCTACATCTTTAGTTAAAGAGCCACTCTTTGCCTGCAGTGTCGATATTTCCGCTGCGTTCGATTCTGTCGTCCAATCGCAGGCACTGTGGCGCCTCTTAGATTCAGGAGTCGAACCCCACATTGTTCTTGTTCTCCATGACTGGTACTCCCACACGCATATTCGTCTAGGTTTTGGATGGTAAACAATTACTGGTCACCGCAAGCAAAAGTCTACTGAAGGCATTTGGCTCTTCAAAGGAATTCGGCAATGATCTATTTTAAACACTATCATCTTTAATTCTGCGATTTACTCTGTGACTAGATTTGCTTGTGGGACCTTCTTTTTAGAGGGCTTGGATCTAAGTTTCATTTCTTATGCAGATGACTTGTTGCTCCTGAGCAGCATACTGAGGGGTCTACAAGAGAATCTTTGTCTCTTAGTGACCCTATACAGAAGAATAGGACTTCGAGTCAACATAGAGAAAACCGAAGTTATCGTTTTTATCGGAACCAACTCGACCAATTCTAATCTTGTCCTTGACGGTCTCAGAATCCAGCAGTCCCAGTCCCTAAATTACCTTGGTATCACGTATGGCCAGACACCTAGGTCAACTAGAGGCTTGTTGGCTGAATCAGACTGTAAATCTATCCACTCAGCATATGGAAAAGCTGTCAAATGCAAGTGGTCATTTAATCGATTTATTAAGTCAAAACTATTCAACGCCGTCGTCTCTCCTGCCATCTGGTATATATCACCCTTGTGGGAAATGTTGTCGCTCACCGAGCGTCGAAAAATACGAACCACGTACTACAGATTTGCAAAATTTTTGCTGGGACTTCCACTAAGATTTTCTAACACGGAGATCTCATCCATATATGGAATCCTTGATCCATCAACCAAGGAGATTGATCTAGAACGGAGAGCCTCAAGACGATCCCTCAGTAAACTCTACGACTCACCGCTGACTCAACTGTTTCAGTGAATGAAATACCTGTATTTAATTTTTAGTGTTGAACATGTTTTTCTTCTTTTTTTGTTTCATTTTGTACTCCGCTTTTTTTTTTCTCCATTTCTCCATTGTAAGCGGGCATAAATATATATATATATATATATATATATATATATATATATATATATATATACACACATATATATATATATATATATATATATATATATATATATATATATATATACATATATATATATATATATATATATATATATATATATATATATATATATATATATATATTATATATATATATATATATATATATATATATATATATATATATATATATATATATATATATATATATATATATATATATATATATATATATATATATATATATATATATATATATATATATATATATATATATATATATATATATATATATATATATATATATATATATATATATATATATATATATATATATATATATATATATATCTTTCTTCTGAGAAGCCTTTTCTGGTACTGCTTCATCTGAAACTGGAATTTCATATTAACCTTTTCAGACCTGAATATTGAAAGTGTGCTTGAAAAATTCTGAAACCTTGCAGTAATAATCAACTTAAGCTAAGTTTCAACCTAATTTTGACTTCAATTATTTATTTCATTCGCAAACTGAAATAGAAATGGTTATCATATGGTTACCTTAGGATAAAAAAGATTCATTTCACTTAATATGAAACTTCAAAAACAGTTTCTGTTTCCATTCAGACACAACCGAACCTTACCTTTAACGCAGAGAATTCGGCTAGTTGCACCCCTTGTACTTTTTTCGTGCTTGCAGCGTCCCTTTTTGAGTGTGTCGGGTAGATGGCCAGCAGTGTCATATCGCATCGATTCTGACGGCATGCCTGCTTCTGTAGTTTTGTTTTCCGCTTTTTAGGAATACTGATAGAGGGTTGACCAGCACGAGGACTATTGACAACTCCTGACACAATCAAGCATCTTCAAATATCCATCTTGAACTACATCAAGGACATATGCTGTCTACCCAGGTCTTTGCACTCTCACCTATTTAGCAGCCAAGTATTGTTCACAGCTAAGTCAAAGAAATAATAGACTATCCGCATGTACCATTTTTTGAACCGTTTGTCAGTGCGGTAGAGCTCCCGAAGCATATCAAACAAGTCTACGCCACCCATCGACTTTTTGTACTCACGGACAACAACTGGGCGATGTACCTCGACATGGCTACGAGTACGTCCATCCCACCTTTGACACTGGTCGACTGGAGCTACGGTACAGAACGATGAGGCCACATGCATTGGTTTATTGTCGAACCAATTCACAATGGAGACTTTCGTGTAACTCTATCGCCAATAATCATAACTTCCACGCCCTTTCTTTTTCAATGATGCATCATTTTCTAAAATTGCACCTTTCATACGATTACTCCTTATCGTCCCACAAGATTCAACGCCGCGATTGGTGCGTAAGGCATGAATCAGGTCAACAGATGTGTAAAAATTGTTGAAGTACAGCTCGAAATTCATTCCCCATGGCACATTGTCGATCAGCCGAAGGACAACGTCAGCACCCATCCCCAAAAGACTAGCCGGAACTGAACCATTTCCTGTGTAGATTTCTTGGTCATAGACAATCCCACTCGTAGACAATTTTACACCCCATGAATGAGGCTTGTCTTTCAAGTATTACTTGAAACTTAGCCGACCCTTGAAGGGAATCATCTGTTCGTCTACACTTTTTCTCTCCTCAGGCGGTATGCTTTTTGGATTTTCGCTGAATTCATCATACATTGGTCTGAGTTTGTGCACGTTATCATGACCAGTTTGATCAGATGGCAATGTTAAGCTATCGTCATTTATATGAAAAACTGCCAAATAATCAAAAATCTGTCACGGCTCATAGCCTCTGCGATTGAAGTCTATTGAAAAATGCGCTCCCAGTACATCTTCGTAGCTGGTAGCTTTACAATACTCATGAGCATCTGTACTCCAAGGAACTGGTTCATCTCATGCTGGGTCAGCTTTAGGGCAATCCTAGCGTGTTTTCCTCGTTGCATGCAAATTGATTTTGTAATCCAGCTCTTGGGTGAGCTTCTCTCTTACACGTTTGCGCCCTCCTTGAAAATATTTTTTTCCTCTTTTCTTGGTTTGGATTTTTTGCCAGAATAAGAGAGGCTCGTTGTCTCTGGAAGAGAAAATTATGATCAGACCAAGGGTGCATGGGTACTTCTGTTTCGTCAAATTATAACAATCAGAATGAAGTGGTTCGCGAAAAACAAAGTGAAGTAAAAGAAAGAATCTAGAGTACACTAAACAAGTAAAGACAAAATAGTATAATAAAAGCATCTTACCCGTCTCAAAACCTAAAGTTACCATATGGTAACCGTAAAAAAAACAGTAATGGGAGATGAAGATAAAACTAAATAAGATTCTTATAAATACAAGCTAAAAGTAGAGACTTTAAGGAACAAAATAAGATAATAAAAACTAAAAAAACTCGTCTGCATCGTTTTCGTCGTCGCTGTCAAAATCAGCTAATTTTCGCTTTTTAGGCATGGCAAAAAAAGTACTGTTTTCACTGATCAGCTGACGACTTACAAAGCCATCTAGGAGAGTAAACAGTATCGCAACACGTAGGGCTGAACTTGTGCTATCTGACAGTCTTGAGTTTGAAAGCAGTATCTGAACTAAAAGAGACACTAGGTACGTGGAAGGACTGGTTACTATATGGTTACCTACGGAATGAAAGGGTTAAAGAATTAGAGGGTGAAACAATTAATGTGGAAAAAAGTTTCAATGCCATCTGCCTGAGATTTAAAATTTTTTATAATGAGGCTGTGCGTACAGTTTCACTCTTGTGCAGAAGAGTGCACTTTTGCGCACTCTTGTGTGTACATTTTCAGAAGAAGTGAAAACTATCTTCCGAGACATTTTGTTCTCACTCGTTCGACCATTCATATCTAATGCGTACTTTTGCCGACATTGCAGACATTGAAGATTTTGTTATAACTTCCTTATGAATTTTATTTAGAATTTTTTTTTTTTTTGAGAAACTGATTTAGTGTTTACTACATTAAGAGTGCAATTTAAGCTTACTTATGAAGAAGGGGTTTTGACATCTCATTGAAAAGTGGTCTAGCTAATATATAATAAAAAAAAAAAAAAAAAAAAAAAAAAAAAAAAAAAAAAAAAAACTCTTACGAGGGCAGAAACTGCATTCCTAATGACCACCAGGTTTCGTCTACAGCAGAGTCTACAACCCCTACAGAATAAAATCAGCTAAAATAGCACTCTTGCGAATGCTTTAACGTCACAAAGGACACACTTTGAGCAATCACAACTTGCCAGATACAATATGTCATAGATGGCAACACAGTAACCTTGAAATCTTTAGTTCAATGGAATACATAAAATACGCAAGTGCTTTTAAGTGTTTTCAACCCTTTTTTGAATTGCCTATTGCTTAACCAAGTAATGATTCTTCTGGCATTCAAGATATAAAAGACGGATCTTATGTGTAAGAAGTTCCAATTTCCGTCTATCCTTACAGGATTTCCAGATAGAGCAAGTGATTCCCAAAGATATTACATCTCTTGTATATGTATATATCTATAGTGTATGTCTATTGTATATGTCTAGAGTAAATTCCGAATCCTATTTTATCCTTGGTAAAGTTCTGGCTGTAGCCATAATTTATTTATTATTATGGGCGAAATCATCAAACTGAGTCGAGGCTCAGTCGAGATTTAGATGGAAAATCCAGGAGTGACAACTTCAAAAGGTAATTGTTTCAAATTTTAATTTAAAAAAATTATTATAAGAAAGACGCAGTTGCCATTTCTTTCCAAAAGAATGGCAATAGCCCTATAAGATTCTAATTAGTTCCGTATTTCTAGAAAATAAGAAACAACAAAATTAACCAAAAACAATAAAACCTAATTAAGAATAAAATATATCAAAGGACTAAGTGCATAAAATAATCACTATAAAAGTTTAGCACAAATTAGCAAAACATAGCACGCGGAATAAAGCCAAATTGCCTCATTACCCATTTTTTTTTTCCTTTTATTAGTGTGGGTAGCAATATTTAGTTTCCCCATCTTTACTATATTTTCCAAGCTGTTGGACATTACCTTCCCTAACTAAGACCTCCAGCTGAAACTACAGTTTGTGAAGCAGTTCTAACCGGTGTCTAATCCCGGCCGGACATTCTTCTATTTAACGTCTTCTTGTTTCCAAGGCAAACTTACACTTTAGGAAAGCTAGGGAATCAGCTCTTCTTATTCGAGTGAGATGATTCCGAAAATTCCCAATTCCTGTAATGGCATTTCAGACTTATTTTGCCATAAAAGATGGTAAGTCAGCATGGGGTTAAACTTCGGAATCACTCCTTTTATTTCTTTGTATCCCACATTTCTAGGCATCCGCCCTTTCATAGCTCCGTCTCCTTATTGCCGCTTTCCAACAACTTTAGAAGATAGAAATGAACGATTCCTCCATAGAATGTAAAGGCCTTAGCTGTTTCGTCACCTTTGAACATTTTGTCAATGCTTTGAGCGCTAGAGGTTTCATCTGCCGATTCATTACTTGTGATCCCAGAGTGTCCTGATCCCAGAGTTCCGTTGGATGCTAGTCTGCTTAATCTTTCAAATCATTCCAACTCATTTTTATCTGTTCTTAATATTCTATTCTTAAGAGCCTTGAGGCATGCATGGGTCTCAGCTAAGATACATATATCTCCATATGGACTTGTTTATTTGCATCCGTCTCTTAGCTGCCTATTTTATTCCAAACATTTCATTCTAGAGGATTATGGCAAATTTCCCTATGTGATAGCTTATTATCTAATCATTCAAATCAGGAGCATTTCGCTTTCCAGTCTCCAATTCTCCGTGTGTTTGTAAACCATCAATGTAATAGGTTATTTCAATAAGTTGGTGCAGCAGCGCTGTCTCCTGCTCCACTTCATTTCTTCCCTTTATAACAATCTGGAATCGCCTTTCAGGTTTCACCTTTGGGACAATATTAGCCTTTGGCATTTGCTGCTCCCCGCACCTCAGCGCCATGTCTGCTTTCTCTGAGTGCATTGATGATTAATGTGAAATTTGACAGTACTTTTATTGTTTCTTGCTCTAAAAGAAAATTCTATAGGTTCTGACATTCTAACACAGCAAGGTTGCCGTGCCAGTCCATGGCAGTTGCACCGACAAGATGATTATTATGATTTATAAGGTTGTAAATCAGTTAAAGTGTTAAAAAAAGAGACAGCAATATAACAAATCTAAGAAAAGACAAAGAGGATTAAATTCTTTAATATGAGATGGAATTTATTATATAAAGAGCAAATACAAATTATATACCTTTTCTAAGATGTAAAAAGAGAAACATAATTCCAAAGGGATATAATGCATCAGAAAAAGTTAAGAAATGAAAAAAGCAAAAAAAAAACCGGGAAACTTCTAAATATTGAGAACGAAATAAGACACGGAAAAGTGATTTCAACCAATCATATCAATCCATAGAGAGTATGTCTCTTCAACCTATTATGAATCCTTATCCGTCCTTTGTTTAACCCTGGTTCTACATATAAGGTGACTGTCATGATAAAACTAAAAATTCCACAAAATGTAAAAAAAAGGGATAGCAACATTAAAAATCTAAGAAAAGACAAAGAGGATAAAATTCTTTAATATGAGTAGGAATTTATTATATAAAGACCAAATACAAATTATATACGGTTTCTAAGATGTAAAAAGAGAAACATAATTCCAAAGGGATATAATGCATCAGAAAAAGTTAAGATATGAAAAAAGCAACAAAAAAAAGAAAACGGGAAACTTCTAAATAGTCAGAACAAAATAAGACACAGGAAAGTGATTTCAACCAATCAACCCATAGATACTATGTCTCTAACAAATAAACTTTCAAATAGGGATAAATCCATTTATTTAGACCTGTTTTTTCACTGTCTAAATAAATGGATTTATCCCCATTTGAAAGTTTATTTGTTCGTCTTAGAACGGCAGTGTGGTCTAAGAAAACGACACCTAATTTAAAGGTGTTACGTCGAAAATACTATGTCTCTTCAACCAATTATGAATCCTTATCCATCCTTTGTTTTAACCCTGGTTGTACATATAAGGTGACTTCCATGATCAAATTAAAAATTCCACAAATTGTAAAAAAAAGGGATAGCAACAGATAAAATCTAAGAAAAGACAAAGAGGATAAAATTCTTTAATATGAGAGGGAATTTGCTATATAAAATCCAAATATGAATTATACAACTTTTCTAAGATGTAAAAAGAGAAACATAATTCCGTAGGGATATGATGCATTAATAAACGTTAAGGAATGAAAAAGGCAAAAAAAAAAAACAAAAAAAAACGGGAAACTTCTAAATATTGGGAACAAAATAAGACGCGGGAAAGTGATTTCAACCGATCAACCCATAGAGAGTATGTCTCTTCAACCAATTGTGAATCCTTATCCTTCCTCTGTTTCACCCTGGTTGTACATATAAGGTTACTGTCATGATAAAACTAAAAATTCTCCAAATTGTAAAAAAAGCATAGCAACTTAAAATATCAAGGAAATGTGAAGCAGGAGGAAACTATTTAATAGTAAAAGAGCAAAAGACCAGATTTGATAGACCAAATGAAAATGACATCCATAAAATATAGGTTACTAGACATAGAAGGAGGAACGTAATTTCTAAGAGATACGCATAATGCATTTTGAAAAAAAAAAGAAACTTCTAAATGTTCAGAACAAAATAAGATACGAGAAAAGGAGTTGAGCCAATTGAGCCCAGTACTCGATAGAATGTCTCTTTGGCTGACTCAGAACCGTGTTCCAACCTCTGTAAAACCCTGGTTACACTCATAAGGTGACTGTCGTGAAAAGTCTAGCAACCCAATTAAGTGAAAAAAAAGGCAGAAAGCAATATAAAACATGTAAGAAAAGTTAAAAAATAGAAAAGTATTTGATAAGCAGACATTTACAGAGCGGATATCGAATGTAATAGACCAGACAGAAATTATACCTACCTTCTAAATATGAAGAATCACACGTACAAGGAGAAACATTGTTTTCAAGAGAAAGAGATAACACATTAAAAAAAGGAAATTCTAAGCACACTGTGAATAAACTAAGGTTAGGGAAAGCGATTTGTTCCGATCGGTCAACCGCGTCAAGTTTAAGAGGTTGCCAATTTTAATGTGGATTGAACATTTAGAGTTTACGAAATGCCACATTTATAGCCCATTTGGCTTTTGTTTTGTCGCAGCCGAGTAAAGCTAAAGCCGATATACTTATTTAGGTTAGGCTTCTGTGTAACCAAAGTACCCAAGTACATCCTATGTACCCAAGCTCAATTTCGGTATCTAAGAAATTTAAAGTTGTCTAAAATCGGGTATGTCAATTGCTAATTTCGTTGTTTACGAAAATCAACAGTCATGTAGATAGTATGTAGATGTAAATGGATACTAACGGGATGATTACTTGCCAAAACCGACTTAAACGAGTCGATAGTAAAGATCGAAGAAAACACAAACGAAATATCCGTTTATGTAATACTTTCCCCTTATTGACTATGTGGTACATTTTCCTTATTGTCCACAATTATTGGTAAGGGAAGAGTTAAAGAGAATTGGGCAGAACATTTTGGGAATGTTCTAAACCATGATAAAATTAAAGGAAATGACATACAAAAGAATGAAAAATTAGTGACATTTTGTAAGTGAAGGAAGATTTATTTTGCGAGAGAGAATTAGAGACAGTAATAAAAGGATAGAAAAACAATAAAACCCTAGGCAATGATAGCATAGTAAATGAGTTTTTTGTTCTTTAAATATGGTTGTTGTGAAGTCAAACGTAAATTATTGAAGATTATGAATAGGATTTTTGAAAAAATGGAAGTACCTAGAGATTTTAGGAAAACTTTCATTAAACACCTCTATAAGAAAGGTGATCAGAGTGAGTGTGGTAACTATAGAGGCACTTTCTTGGTTTCCGTAGGAAGCAAATTACTTAGTATGATGATACAATTTAGACTAGGAGATGTTGTAGATAAGTTTTTATGAAAAGAACATGTGTGATTTTAGGAAGGAAAGAGGATGCGTCGACCAAATTTTCACACTTAGATTGATAATTGAGCAGTGCCTGGGTTATCAGCCCCCTTTGGTCGTTAGCTTTATAGATAGCAAGCGTTTGATTCAGCCGATAGAAGGGCTTCAGCGAAGCTCCTATCCTTGCATGGCATATCGGATAAATACATTACAGTAGTGATTCGGGCCTCTCTTGCAGCGGGCAAAACTTGATTAGAGCCCTCCCCCCCTTGTTTCCCAAAATTTGCAGGCCAAATTTAAACAAAATTGTCGTTTATTAGCAAAATTTTTCATTTATTTAAATCTGAAGTTTCTTACTTAATATAGGAAAAGATATGAGAAAAATGAAAACTTCAGATTCCATTTGCTTTTACTTACTGCCAACTGCATCCACTACTTCGTTTTAATAATAATAATAAAAAATGTGCCACTAAAATTTCTCTGCCTGGGGCCAGTGCCCCCTGTCCCCCCTAAGACCAGATTAGTGCTACGTAGGAGAATAAAAATAGCTGCGACTAAGGTAGGGGATAAGATTTAGTCAGGAGTTAAGCAGGGTTGATTTCTTTCTCCATTTATATGGAAAATTTTGACGGTATTTGTCCTAAAGTATACGCCAAAGGCAATGGGAGAGCACGTAATCAAATGGGAATGCATAACTCTCCTGGACTTAAATTATTTTGATGATTTGAGCATCCTACATGAAAATAGCAGTAAAGTGAATGATTTTTTTGATGTTTTGAGAGTTCAGGGCACAAAAAAAGGCTTGAAAATTAATGTTAAAAAGACTAAGTCGCTTAGACTGGGAATGAGTGGAAGGTGAAGGCGTGATGCTCGGTAGCTAGAAGATCGATCAAGGGAATAGCTTCGCTTGCCTAAATAGCATTATTTTTAAAGATGGTGGATACAGTGAAGATGTTAAAGTAGAATAGCCAAGACCCAGGTTTTATTCACAATTAAAAAAAATTGTAAGAATAGGAATATAAGTTTGCGACCCAAAATTATAATATTTGAAGCTAGTGATGACAGCAGTCACGTATGGTTCTTAAACGTGGGCACTCCAAAAGATAGAGGAAGATTTAATTGATGGTTTCCAGAGGAATTGTCTATGGATTGTTTCGGGTATTCATCAGACTGGACGTATTTCAAACAGTAAGCTGTCCAAAAAATGTGGTTCTATCCCGCTTTCTAGGGCTATAATGAGAGAAAAGATGAAATAGCTAGGACACGTTCTGTGGATGAAGGATGACAGATTGCCAAAGATCGTTCTTTTTGGCCAAAATTCTAGGGCCAAACGATAAGCAGGTCCTCCCCGAATTTGCTGGGAAAAGGTCACAAGGAAGAATTTAAGGGAAAATAAAAATTTTTGGGATGGTGTAAAGAGGGAGGTTTTGAATAGATTTGAATAAAGGAGGGGCATGCGTAGCTGTGTCGGCATCGTGTGGCATGGTGCTGCAGTGAATAGGTAGTTGTGGTAGTAGCAGTAGTTTACGTTCCCTTTGCAAGTTTTGTGTGTTATTTTTCTGCAGTCCCGCGGTGTTAGTGTTTCAATGTAAGCAACAATTCTGCTAATCTTTGATCGCCTAGGTTCAGCCTTATTCCCCAACTGATTTATATTTTGATCTATGCTTTGAATAATTTTTTGGTACTTATCTCATATACCCACCACACTCAAGAAGTGAAGTTAGGTTAATCCTAATGAAAAATACCAAAACATGATGAAAATGTAATACTTTAGAAACTAATTTGGGCTATATATTTGCACATTGAAAGGAAGAGGGGGGGGGGGGCAAAGTATAGCGGGTTTGCATGCAAAATGTGCGAAATTCTTTATGAAGTAAGAATTGTTTTCTAATTTCACGCTGTCCAAATACTTTACGCTCATTCCTCCTAATGTGCAAATATATAGCCCAAATAATTCAATTCAATTTATTTATAACCTCTCAAAACAAAAAAGGGCGCAGATCCCCTAAATGACAGAGTACATAAGGGGAAAAAAAGAGAAAAGAGAAGAAAACTTATACACTGAACAAAAATAAGTAGTTTTTACAATCATAATAATCATAGACATAATCACAAATCATATATCATAATCATAAGATAATCAAGAAATAAATCAAAAGACATAAAAAAAAATCATAACCCAATCACAAAAATCAAAAAAATAAAGGGGACCAATCATGATTTAGTATACTGGCGGAATATTTAAGATCTTTTACTCTTTTATCAATAATTGTGGAAGGAAAAATGAGCTTAAATTTTTGGGACAAAAAAGAGTTACTAGTCCAAGGGGGAATATGCAAAAGGAAATTAGCAAATTTTAAATAAATCCGGTGACAAAGTCTTTTTTTTTTTGAACCAGGAAAAAGTTGCCAAATAGGAGACACAACAAGAAGATGAGGCACAGTTAGACTATTATAAAGTTTAGAAAGATGGAAACGACTAAGGTGTGTAACGTTAGAGACAAGTGACGCATAAGCTATCCTTGTCTTTTTTTCAAGATTTTGGATGGCAAGCTTAATAGTTTCCTTAATTAAATTTCTAATGGGCATTCCCAGGCAAATAAGGCTTTTAAAAAGGGGGATACAAGTTTCAGTAAGTTGGAGGGATTTATCAGAGTATCCTTTGAGGTTGAAACCGACAGCTACATTTTTATCCACATTAAAACTTAAACCAATCTGCTGATATTCTAGTTTTAACTTCGAGAAAGTGCTCTCACAACCAGAAAAAGGGCGACTCAGATTCAGGATATCATCAGTATATGTAAGTAAACTACTACTAAAACTACTAACAACCCACCGCAGCACCAAGCCGCCTGAGGTCAACACAGCTACGCACGCTTCTCCTCCGTCCCAATCTGTTTAAAACCTCCCTTTTTACAACCGCCCACGAAGTTCCCATTTCCTTTAAATCTTTCTTTATGACGTCCCCCCACCCCAGACGAGGACGACCTGCTTTCCACTTAGCCCTAGACGGTTGGCCGAAATGAACAATGTTCGGCAATCTGTCATCCTTCATCCGCACAACGTGCCCTAGCCACCTCAACCTTTCTTTCATTATAGCCCTAGAGAGCGGTATTGAACCACATTTTTGTATAGCCTATTATTTGAAATACGGTCAGTCAGCCGGGTACCCAAAACAATACTTAAGCAAATTCTCTGGAAAATATCTAGCAAATCTTCATCCGCTTTTCTAAGCGGCCATGCTTCAGAGCCATATTTGACCACTGTCATCACTGTAGCTTCTAATATTCTAATCTTGGTTTGCAGACTTATCTTCCTATTTTTTCAAACTTTTTTTAACTGTGAAAAAACACCCTGAGCCTTGGCTATTCTACTTTGCTCATTCAATTGCAAATTGAAAGGGCTAGTGTCTTTTTTAATAATTGAAAGTCATTAGCTGCGTTTTTTTTGCGTGGTTGGTTCCGTGGTTTAATCGTGTTTTGCCATTTTCGCGTTTTCGACAAAACACGTAACAGCATGTTTTAACAAAACTTCGTTTTTTTGCGAAACACGAAACATCATGTTGCCTGTTCGACTGTCTGTTTCCTCAAACATGGAACTTGCTCTTTCTGCGTGTTGCGTGTTCGATTGGTCCCTGTCCAGATAGAAAAAAGTTATCTGTAGATGACAAAAGAAAGGATAAGATGGAAGGGAAGAAAATGGACATAGATCCTGCTGAATATTCGTTTTTGAATAGAGGCCAAGGTGAAACATATGTGTACAAGAAAACAGGCAAGTAAAAAGCTCAGAATTTTAGTGAGTCCAGGTTCATTTTATCCAGATTTTCCCCCAGTAGTCCAGGCTGTATATAGCTACCCTTTACTTCTAGGTTAACACAGTCAGAAGCACTAACTTTAGAAGGCGCCTCATATAGACAAGGCAGTGCAGTTACTCAATGATAAAAACTTGGAGGCACCTTGTCTGATTACAATGCCTAGGGATAAGTCAATAATATGATTTTGTAAAAATTTACCAAGCATTTTAGTAGATACCAGTCCTCTAGAAAATGTGCAATTAGCCTATAGACTAGACCAAACTAATATATTTTCTATGTATTTCACTTTGTAGCCTATATGTTGTGTCTTTGCCACTAAGTGTATTTGAACAAAAGAGTTAGGCTAGACTACTTAACCAAGAAATGGAAAAATGCATAGGAAATATGTTATTCCACATATTATGAAGTAAGAATGGTAAATATCTATAAAATCATATTTTTTAATTAAAAATAAATTTAATTTACCAATTTATTCATTTTTTTTTGCTTATTTTGAATATAATAATAATTTCTATCAGAAATTATTTTACGCCTCCCCCCCCTATAAAATCCCAATAAGGCTAACAATTTCTAAATTATAGGGGGGGGCGGTCAAATTTTCTTATGATGTAAATGGGAGGTGAGTTTACACTTTACTCCCACCGCCCTAATGTAGAAACATACCCTGAATTGGCATATATAAGGGGGGGGCTCCTCTTAGTTAATACCACACTTTTTACGTTAAAAGTTAAAAAAATTTAATTCACAAACCCCTGAATCACAAAGGCCGTTTAAATAGAATAAATAGCTCTTTTGAAAGCACTAAAAAAAACCACTAAGTGTATTTTAACAAAAGAGTTAGACTACTTAACCAAGAAATGGAAAAATGCATAGGAAATATGTTATTCCACATATTATGAAGTAAGAATGGTAAATATCTATCAAATCATATTATTGACTTAAACATAAAGTGAATATACCACTTGATGCCTTTTTTTTATGCTGATTATGAATATAATAATCATTTCTCTCGGAAATGAATTTCAGCCCCCCCCTATACATGCCAATTCAGGATATATATTTCTACATTAGTGGGGGTGGGGGTAAATTTTGTTTCTGATGTAAATGGGTGTTAATTTTACACTTTACTCCCACCGCCATAATTTACAAACATACCCTTAATTGGAATATAAACGGGGGGGGGGGCTCCTCTTAGTTAATACCACGCTTTTTACGTTAAATGTTAAAAAAATTTAATTCACAAACCCCTGAATCACAAAGGCTGTTTAAATAGAATAAATAGCTCTTTTGAAAGCACTAAAAAAAACTGTAGCGTAAAGAGCAAAGTATGGAATTGGGGGAGAACCCCCTCATATACGTAATAATTTCTGTTCGTTTTAAGTTCTAATGTTGCTTCTTACTTTCAGTTGAAAAAACTTGTTTTTTTAATTTTATTTCTGATCGTTTTTTAAATAATGCTTGGAAATCCGGCGCCCCCTTCATAGAAATGTCCCTTGCCCCAAAGAAACATCCTCCACGGAAATATTCTCCCGAGTAACCCCCTCCTCCATCCCCCCCACCACCAGAAAAAAAATCCTTCCTGTAAAGGAAATCAGTTACTCTGAACAAAATGGCTATCTTAAAACTTCTATTGGATGTGTTTGGGGAAACGGTGGGCGTAGAAGAGGTGTTATATGTCCTCCAATCACTTTCGACTATTAAAAAGGGCACTATCTATTCCAGTTTCCAATCAAATTAGCCCTTTTCGAAGTTTTTACGACAACCCCTTGATACGAATTGCCCTGTTATGGAAAAAAAACATTGTGCCAACATTTTTCTTTACTTAGGCAGCGCGATTGCGCTGCGTATATTAACATCCTGAATAAGATAATTTCTTAAACCACATTGGCCTGACATCACATAAAGAAAGAAAAACGAGCAAAAATGGGGTTTTTATAGGCCAAATGAAGATACTGAAAAAACGAAGCGAATATTTCGAGAGGACAAACGCCTCTCTTCTTCAGCGCGAAACGAAACCAGTATCCAGAATACAGTATCTTCATTTGGCCTATAAAAACCCCATTTTTGCTCGTTTTTCTTTCTTTATGTAACATCCTGAATCGCCTAATGTTCTTTTACCTACCTCTTTTCATCCAAAAAATCAGAAAGAAAATGAAAATGAGTTTTAAAGTGGAAGGTAGAATTTTTGTTTCAAAAAAAATTTCTTCTACTTATTCCTACGAACCGATGTACATGGCGAGCCCAAGATGACAGTATTTTTCTTTAAGAAACAGATTGGCCGGTATGACGGTTGAAGCTCGAGGTCGATACCGATAATTATAAAAGGGAAAAAAAAACTAAGAAACGGGGGCGTTGTAGTGACGCCGCCGCCGATAGAATCAGCGGCGGCGTCAGCGCGCTGATGCTAGCTCGGCGGCGCGCCACCGCTTTTTTTTCGGCGGCGCGCCGCCGACTTTTCGGCGGGGCCTCGGGGTCTATCCTGTGGTTTGTGTGTTGTACAGGTAAATACTGTCCAAAACTATACGGTCTTATTTTCAGGTGACGAGGAGACTGTTTACATAGTGACAACAGAGATGGCAGAGAATTTGCACTTCAAACTCCCGAATAAAGAGTCAGTTGTCAAAACATATACTGTGCAGCCTCCAGATGATGGCAAGTAAAACCAAAAGCATATGATTGAAACCTTGTATATACTAAAAGAAAAAACAATATTTTTGTGATGAAAGTAAAGAGCAAAGTTGAAACTTAAAACGAACAAAAATTATCACCCCTCAACCCATGCCATATACTTACATGTAAAATTGACTAGCGCTTTACTGCAAGAATAAAACAGAACAATAAAAAGGCGAATTATGCGTTGGAAACTAGGTTTACTGTATGCACATGGTTATCTAATTGAAAAAAAATGTGTTTGTTTTTTTGATAAAAGTTTAAAACAATACCAAGTAACTAATAGAAAATTCACCTTTGAACTGTTTTGTCCCATGCTTTCAGTATATCGCTGGTGAATCTACCAAATAAATATGCCACATGGGCTCAGGGGCGATAATTGATGAGAGCGACTGGCAATTGTTTAATAATAGCAACTGTTTTTTTCAAGGAGCGAGATAATAGTGTATAAGCTGTTTTAGTGCTTTCAGTAAAGCACTAAAACAGCTTAATTTTACAGCAATTTTACATGTAAGTATACGGCATGGTTTGAGGGGTGATAATTTTTGTTCCTTTTAAGTTTCAACTTCGCTCCTCACTTTCATCACAAAAACATTGTTTATTTCTATTAATTTTAGCTCTTTTTTTTTACTTCACGGAGAAAGCGACTGAGAAATTATATGTCTTTTCTTCTATAATAATGTAAAGAGTACAAATAGAAAATGTAGCAGGTGAAAAAAAAAAATTGCGCACAATTTTCTCTTACGCTTCATGTTCGCAAAATATTTACCAAGATATGCTAGCTGAAAACGGAGACAGAAAGAAGGGATCATAACAACTTTCAAATTGAAATAAATCCTAATTGTGTATCTGTAACAATCTTCTCTCTGCGCAAACTTGACTGACTGAATGATAAAGCTTGACAAACCGAAATACAAAAAAAAGTTCCACCACCTGGGTCTGAACCAAGGATCTTTAGCATTTGAGACCAATGCTTTATCCACTGAGCCATGTCAGGTTGGGTGATCTGAGTAGTATAAAATTTCTCTGTTAGATATAACTTTGTTGCATCTGGCAACATGCCTAAGTGACCAACCAGGTTCATATTCATACAATAGAGTTACCTTAACAAGACCTCTCTTGAGACGGTCTAACCAGTTTCGTAGACCCACCCATTCCGGAGATGGTACAAAAATTTGCCGTTTTTGGTGTCATATGGCACTTTAATGTGGCGCAATCATTCTAAATTTATAAAACGGCACTATTTGTAAGCATAAGCTTTCGAATGAGCCGTTAAACGACTCTCTGCGACAATCCAGTGATCGGCTAGCGCTGGCGAAAAAAAAGGGGGATATTGAAACAGATTTCGTCGATATAAGGGGTTTCGTTAGTTTTCGCGATTGGGGGATGTAAACCTCCGGTTCAAGATTTTTGACCATGGCAATTTCAATGGTAATGAATAACAATTAACATTCCTGAGTCGGTATCAAAAATTTTTTTTTCGCACTAACTAGTATTTTTCAAAACACATTTTTGAATTTTCGGTTACTACCGCTGCAACCATGATGCTGCATCAATGGAATGCTTTGAAGTAGAATTTTAGGTGATATGTTTCCTGGCATATTTTCATTTCATTTTTTATAGGAGTCACTGAAGTCTTCAACGTTACTGAGGAAGCTAACATATCAGCAGGAGATGATGTTGATCGGAACAATGGCCTGCTGAATGGCTACACTCCAACAACAGATGAAATCTGGAAAATCAAAGGCAGTAGACTGAACGACACAAAGGCAACAGAGTACCTCTTGTCTCTCATGCGGGAGCCTGACATACATAAAGTGTACAAGAGCGGAAATAGCCGAGGATTATGGGTCAAAATCTCAAGTATCATGACAGAAGAGGGATTCAACTTGGGTCCCAAGACAAGGGAGAAAATTTCAAATAAGTGGGGAGCACTGTTGAAGAGTGTCCGTACATACAAGTCTCATATTAATCAGACGGGCAATGGCACCAAAGATAAGCCTCCGTTCTTCGATGACGTCATAGACATAGAAGTAGATCCGCACTCAATCTGTCCACCAGTTGTCTTGGATTCCTTTGACATTCCATCTAGCTCTGGCTCCGTTCCTGTGGAAGCAGAAATCATTGTGACAAAGAAGCTCTCCCCAACCCTTAGCTTGAAAAAAGTGGATGATAAACATGCTAATACAAAAGAAGCAGCTAAGCAGAGTAGCAGGATTTCACTAGAGTTAGAGTCAGTCGACGATTTTTTGCCTTCAGACTCAGAAGGAATTGACAGTGACAAAGCCAGCCCAAGAAACGTTCTACCTGGGAAATCCAAAACTAGATACAGTATGCGCAAGGAACACGAGGAGTTTTTGAAGCAGACTGAGCAGAAGCAGCAAGAGCGTGAACAGAAAAAGGAACAGCATAATGCTTTAGTTCGAGAACATTTAAAACATGATTGAAGCGTGCAGACAAACTGGATGAAATGAGGGCAGAGGAAATAAGTTATAGACGGAACAGAGATAAAAAAGCAGAGGAGCAAACGGACAGATTTTTGGCTCTTTTTGGGGCCCTAGTTGCAAACAAGCCATCAAAGTATGATAGTGACAGCGCTTCGGAAGATGACCGCAAGTCAAAACGACAAAGGAAATCAAACTGATTCTGTTAGACTTTTTTCTTGTGGCCCTTAAATGCTGTGATTTTGTTCCGTTTTGAAAATAGTTTTCAATTCTATTCAGTTGATTTAATTACTTTTTAAATTTTATTGACATTTAGCATATAATTTATTGAATTTTTTACTAATTGAGTAAAAAGATGAGTAAAAAAAAAAAAATCCCTCCTGTTTAAATCAGCCTTAAGGTATTTGTGTGCTATCAATGTTTTTTTTTTTTTTTTTTTTTTTTTTTTTTTGTTTTTTTTTTAGATAAGCCACAACGGACTAAATTCTGGTGATCCATGCTGACGAAAGTGTCCCATACCCAGAAACGGAAAACTGGAACGGCAGTAGCAGTCTACACTACCCAGTTTTCCGTCCCAGTTTTCTAGATAATGCCGAATGTAGACGCACTCTTATAAACAGCAAATCTTATCTTCGACGAGATTGACGTCGCCACTTTTGCTTTAGATGTATCTGTCTCCAGTGCCATGTGTGATCTCCCTGGGCGGAGATCCTCGCTGCTTTAGAGTCCACATCTCTGCTATCTCTTTACTCTAGATGGTTCCTGAGTCTGCGTCTCCTCTCTAGGTGTTGCTGTGGCTATTTTGGGCTCTTGATCACTCACAATCAGATCACTCGTTATATGGCAGTGGAGGCAGACACATCTAAAGCGGAAGTGGTGAAAGTACCTCAATTGAGGAGGACTTCTGCCAAGGGAAGTCGAAATATCTGCACCTTCTATGGAAATTTTTACTGACGTTAATCTCGTCGAAGATAAGATTGACTGTTTACAACACAGTTTGACTAGCCACGCGAGTCTGGAAAAGCCAAAACAAGCAGAAGCACAATCAGTAGGACGTTCCTCTTAGTGCTCCCCTTGGCCTTTTCAGAGGAAATGGGGTTTTTAACAGGAGCAAACCCTTGCGAAAAACAGAAAGAGAATTTAAGTTAAGACTCTTTTCACTTCTTAGATGTAAAAACTCAATAACAGAAATCAGAAACACTTCAAATCACAAAGATATAACAGTGCTTGCTTGACCTCATCTATTCGAATACTTGGATCAAACTCATGCCTGGCTAGCACTAGTTTCTGTAGTGTTAAAATGGTCAATGAATTCGAAAAAAGCTCTAACAAATTTTGGGCCTCACGCCCGAATAAGGGGCCTTTTTTCCGAAAATTTTTGTTGACAGGCTCCCCCCCGAAACTGAAATCCTAAATACGCCACTGGTGGTGGGCCAGCCCAGGTCTGGGGGTGGCTGCCCCCCCTGCCCCTTAGCAAGTCACGTGCCTGCTAACCTGGCCAAACATAGCATAATGCAATGAGATATGCTGAAAGCTAGAGCACAGGAATGGAATGACCCGCTAATGACCTATATGGGGAGCCGTTTTTGAGAAAAATGTAATATTCTACCGCTGGTTTTATGTTAAAAGTTCTCTGGTTTTATTAATAAACTTTTGATACTGAGTCATAGATTAGCATAATCTTTATCTGCCTGTTATCCACAAATTAGTCCCAAATATCAAGTTGTTCTTCAGCATTTTTGACGAAGAAAGTGCTTACCATTAAGGCTGCAGTCAGCGCAGCTTTCTTGTTTCTCTCTGATCTTTTTCAGCTATATTTCCTTCTACCCGTGTTTCCACAGTTTTGAATATTTTGCCACTTTTCCTAAAATGCGTTTTTAGACGTTCAACCAGGAACATGGACAGAGAACACGAAAGCGACAAAAACTGCGTTTTTGGGCTAGAACATGAAACTTGGAACATGAACCATGAAACACGGAACTTCGAAAAAAAACGCAGCTATTGGATAGTGACTAACTCACGCCCATCATTTTCCCAAAGACATCCAATCAAAATTTTGAGATATCCATTTTGTTCAACGTAGTTGACAGTTCTGGAAATTAGGTCTCTGGGCAAGGGTTGTAAGTTGTAGAAACTTCAAAAAGGGCTCATTCGATTGGAAATTGGAAGGGGTTGTTCCCTTTTTAATAGTCGAAAGTGATTGGAGGATAACTAACACCTCTCTCACACCCACGATTTCCCCAAACACATCCAATCAAAATTTTGAGATAGCCATTTTGTCCGACGTAGTTAAAAAGTCCGAAAATTATGTTTTCGAGGATGACACTTCCTCCACAGCCCTCAGGGCTAGGGTTGTAAGTTATACCGCGGTAGCATAAAAGGTTGTTTTTTTTTTTTATAGAAAGCGTTGTCGTTGAAACTTCAAAAAGGAATCATTCGATTGGAAATTATTCGAAGTTATTGGAGGGCAAGTAACTCACGCCCACAATTTCCCCAGGCATATCCAATCAAAATTTTGAGATAGCCGTTTTGTTCAACGTAGTTGAATGTCCAGAAATTATGTCTTTGAAGGTGACAACCCCCTCACAGCCCTTAGGTCAAGGATTATAAGTTATGCCCTGGGGCATATAAGGTTTCTATAGAAACCGTTCTCGTAGAAACTTAAAAAGGGCTCATTCGATTGGAAACTGAAAGGGCTAGTGCCCTTGTAAATAGTCGGAAGCGATTGGAGAGCAACTAACCCCCCTCTCACACCCACCATTTCCCCAAACACATCCAATCAAAATTTGCAGATAGCAGTTTTGTTCAGCATAGTTGAAAGTTTGGGAAATTAGGTCTTTGAGGATGACAACCCCCCCCCAAACCTCAGGGCAAGTCTTGTAAGTTATACCCTGGGGAGCGTATAAGGTTTGTATTGAAAGTATTGTCGTAGAAACTTCAAAAGGGCTCATTCGATTGGATATAGAAAGGACTAGTACCCTTTTTAATGGTTAAAAGTGATTGGAGAACCACTAACTCGCTTCTTACGCCCACCATTTCACCAAAAATATCCAATCAATGAGATAGCCATTTTGTTTAATGTAGTTGAGAGTTCTGGAAATTAGGTCTTTGATGATGACAACCCCTTCACTGTTCTCAGGGCAAGGGTTGTAATTTATGCCATGGGGGCATATAAGGTATTTATAGAAAGCGTTCTACCTTGATAAGATTGAAAACGTGGCTAAGAAATAAAATGACGGAGGAAAGACTCACCGGACTTGCCCTTCTTCATGTTCACCGTGATATTAACATAAGTGTAGAAAGTGTTATTGATAGATTTGCTAATAATGGAAATAGGAGGTGAGGATTTGTTGTATATTATTCATAGTGTTTCTGTAAATTTATTTTTGTGCGTAGCTTTACAGAACTGACAGCAAAATGACGGATAGAAGCAGAGGCATGCAACTTTCAATATCAGTAAGGTACGTTAGGCTTAATTTCGAGTAGGAATTTTTCGCAACGAGTCGCCCCCCCCCCTTCCTAAAATCCTGGATCTGACGGCGTCACTATAAAAGCAGAACGAATAGAATTAGCAAGCAAACGGCCAAGCTCCTTTTCATATTTACTTTCTGCAATATAAATGTTTTTACTTTTATAACTTTAATAAATCCGATAATATTAACATTTTGATTACTAAATATCAGCATATGTATATTAAATTGACAATGTACATTCATTTGTATTTTTTTTTCAGTAAGGTGCAAATTATGTTCTGGCCTTGTGAAAGCATAGGGGTTTTGAGCCCTACTCATTTTAATTTCTGCTCATTTTGAGTTTGATTCGATTATTTATTGTAATTTCTGTTCTTTTTGGGTTAAATCGTTATAAATAAATAATGCTTTAAATCGTTTCGTTTTTTTAAGACTTTATAGTTTGGCCTGCTATTTGTATGCTGAAGAAAATTTTGAGCAATTTTTAACAAAATACACCCTTTTAAAAATCTAGACAAAAATCGTAGTGTTTAATTTAGTTCCATAGCTCCTGTAGTTGACCTGATATAGAAAACTTGATACCATTCGCAAAAAAAAATCTGTTTACTTTCTTTGATAGCTTGGATACACTTACGCTATTTTGATTTGGTTAAATTTTAAGAGCAGAAGCAGCCCCGAAAGTTGGAACATCATACCTTGAGTCTTTCTTAGGATACTGCTGAGATTCCTTATTGGGAATTAGCATTAACACAGTGCATTTTGATTTAATCTTAAGGCAACATTTAGTTTTTAAACAGAATGGGCAAATGGGAGGATGTACGTGGGACGGGAATTAGTTGCCCTCCAATCGCTCTCGAACATTAAAACGGGCATTAGCCCTTTCTATTTTCAATCGAATAAGCCTTCTTTGAAGTTCCTAAGACAACTCCTTCGATAAGAAGTGCTCAAAAAAAAAAAAAAAAAAAAAAAAAAAAAAAAAAAACATTGTGCCCACATCTATCTTTACTATAAAAATGTTAAGCCTTCCAGTCACTTTCGACTATTAAAAAGGGCACTAGCACTTTCAATTCCCAATCGAATGAGCCCTTTTCGAGTTTATATGACAACGCTTTCTATAAACACCTTTTATTCCCCCATGGCATAAATTACAACCCTTGCCCTGAGAACAGTGAAGGGGTTGTCATCATCAAAGACCTAATTTCCAGAACTTTCAACTACGTTAAACAAATTGGCTATCTCAAAAATTTTATTGGATGTGTTTGGGGAAATAATGGGCATGAGAGGGGCGTTGGTTGCTCTCCAATCACTTTCAACTATTAAAAAAGGCATTAGTCCTTTCAATTTCCATTCAAATGAGCCTTTTTGAAGTTTCTACGACAATACTTTCAATACAAACCTTATACGCTCCCCAGGGTATAACTTACAAGACTTGCCCTGAGGGTTTGGGGGGTGGGGGTTGTCATCCTCAAAGACCTAATTTCCCAAACTTTCAACTATGCTGAACAAAACTGCTATCTCAAAATTTTGATTCGATATGTTTGGGGAAATTGTGGGCGTGAGAGAGGGGTTAGTTGCCCTCCAATCACTTCTGACCATTAAAAAGGACACTAGCCCTTTCAATTCCCAATCAAATGAGCCCTTCTTGAAGTTTATATGACAACGCTTTCTATAAACACCTTTTATTCCCCCAGGGTATAAATTACAACCCTTGCCCTGAGAACAGTGAAGGGGTTGTCATCCTCACAGACCTAATTTCCAGAACTTTCAACTACGTTAAACAAAATGGCTATCTCAAAATTTTGATTGGATGTGTTTGGGGAAATAGTGGGCGTAAGAGGGGCGTTGGTTGCTCTCCAATCACTTTCAACTATTAAAAAAGGCAGTAGCCCTTTAAATTTCCATTCGAATGAGCCTTTTTGAAGTTTCTACGACAATACTTTCAATACAAACCTTATACGCTCCCCAGGGTATAACTTACAAGACTTGCCCTGAGGTTTGGGGGGGGGGCTTGTCATAATCAAAGACCTAATTTCCCAAACTTTCAACTATGCTGAACAAAACTGCTATCTCAAAATTTTGATTCTATATGTATGGGGAAATTGTGGGCGTGAGAGAGGGGTTAGTTGCCCTCCAATCACTTCTGACCATTAAAAAGGACACTAGCTCTGTCAATTTCCAATCAAATGAGCCCTTCTTGAAGTTTCTATGACAACACTTTCTATAAAAACCTTATATGCCCCCAGGGCATAAATTACAACACTTGCCCTGAGAACAGTGAAGGGGTTGTCATCATCAAAGACCTAATTTCCAGAACTTTCAACTACGTTAAACAAATTGGCTATCTCAAAAATTTTATTGGATGTGTTTGGGGAAATGATGGGCATGAGAGGGGCGTTAGTTGCTCTCCAATCACTTTCAACTATTAAAAAAGGCATTAGTCCTTTCAATTTCCATTCAAATGAGCCTTTTTGAAGTTTCTACGACAATACTTTCAATACAAACCTTATACAATCCCCAGGGTATAACTTACAAGACTTGCCCTGAGGTTTGGGGGGGGGGGTGTCATCCTCAAAGACCTAATTTCCCAAACTTTCAACTATGCTGAACAAAACTGCTATCTCCAAATTTTGATTGGATGTGTTTTGGGGAATGGTGGGCGTGAGAGGGGGGTTAGTTGCCCTCCAATCACTTCTGACTACATAAAAGAGCACTAGCCCTTTCAATTTCCAATCGAATGAGCCCTTTTTGAAGTTTCTACGACAACGGTTTCTATAAGAACCTTATATGTCCCAGGGTATATCTTATAACCCTTGCCCTGAGGGCTGTGAGGGGGTTGTCATCCTCAAAGACATGATTTCCGGACATTCAACTACGTTGAACAAAACGGCTATCTCAAAATTTTGATTGGATATGCCTGGGGAAATTGTGGGCGTGAGTTACTTGCCCTCCAATAACTTCCAATAATTTCCAATCGAATGATTCCTTTTTGAAGTTTCAACGACAACGCTTTCTATAAAAAAAAAACAACCTTTTATGCTACCGCGGTATAACTTACAACCCTAGCCCTGAGGGCTGTGGAGGAAGTGTCATCTTCAAAAACATAATTTCCGGACTTTTTACCTACGTCGAACAAAATGGCTGTCTCAAAATTTGGATTGGATGTGTTTGTGGAAATGGTGGGGGTGAGAGAGGTGTTAGTTATCCTCCAATCACTTTCGACTATTAAAAAGGGAACAGCCCCTTCCAATTTCCAATCGAATGAGCCCTTTTTGAAGTTTCTACAACTTACAACCCTTGCCCAGAGACCTAATTTCCAGAGCTGTCAACTACGTTGAACAAAATGGATATCTCAAAATTTTGATTGGATGTCTTTGGGAAAATGATGGGCGTCAGTTAGTCGCTATCCAATCACTTTCAATTATTAAAAAAGACACTAGCCCTTTCAATTTGCAATTGAATGAGCCCTTTTAAAGTTTCTATGACAACGCTTTCAATAAAAGTTTTATATGCCCCCAGGGCATAACTTACAACCCTTGCCCTGAGGGCTATGGGGGAGGGGTTGTCATCCTGTAAACACCTAATTTCCAAAACTTTCAACTACGTTGAATAAAATGGCTATCTAAAAATTTTGATTGGATGTGTTTGAGGAAAAGGTGGGCATGAGAGGGGGGTTAGGTGCCCTCAAAACATTTTCGACTATTAAAAAGGGTACTAGCCCTTTGAACTTCAAATCGAATGAGCCCTATTCAAGTTTCTACGACAAAGATTTCAATGAAAACCTTATATGCCCCCAGGGCATAACTTATAACCCTTGCCCTGAGGGTTGTGGGCGAGTGTCCTCCTCAAAAACATATTTTCTCTCTGGAATATAATTCCTGGAAATATACAATTTCCTGAACTTTGAACTACGCTGAACAAAATGGCTATCTCAAAATTTTTATTGGCCTTTTCCAAGTTTCTACGACAACTCCTTCGATACGAAGTGCCCTCGTCTAAAGGAAAAAAAAAATAATACATTGTGCCAAGATCCTTCTTTACTAAGACAGCGCTATTGCGCTGCCTATGATATAATCTTTTCAACATTTTAAGTTATCAATTAAAAAAAATAAATAGCAGTTTTATAAAAAATAATTTTTCTATCATAGGCAGCGCGCTAGCGCTGCCTATGTAAAGAACGATGTGGGAACAATTTTTGTTTCTCCACCCGGGCACTTCATATCGAAGGAGTTGTGGTAGAAACTTCGAAAACGGCTTATTCGATTGGAAATTAGAGTGGCTAGTGCCCTTTTTAATAGTCGAAAGTGATTGGAGGGCAACTAGCCCCCCCCCCCGCCCATCATTCCCCCAAACACATCCAACCAAAATTTTGAGATAACCATTTTGTTCAGCGTGGTTGATTTCCAGATAGAAAATATGTTTTTGAGGAGGAAACCCCCCCAACATCCTCGGGGCAAGGGTTTTTAAGTTATGCCCTGAGGGCATATAAGAACGATGTTGCCACAATGTACTATTTGTTATTTTTTTCCTTTACAGCTGGGCACTTCATATGAAAGGAGTCGTCGCAGAAACTTTAAAAGGGGCTCATTCGATTGGAAATTGAGAGTTTTAATGCCCTTTTTAATAGTCGAAAGTGATTGGAGGGCAACTAGCCCCCCCCCAAGCCCATCTTTTCCCCAAAAAAATCCAATCAAAATTTTGAGATAGCCATTTTGTTCAGCGTAGTTGATTTCCAGATAGAAAATATATTTTTGAGGAGGACACTCCCCCACAACCCTCGGGGTAAGGGTTTCAAGTTATACCCTGGGGGCATATAAAGTTTTTATAGAAATCGGTGTCGTAGAAATTTCAAAACAGGCTAATTCAATTGGAAATTGGAAGGACTAGTACTCTTTATAATTGTCGCAAGTGATTGGAGGGCAACTAGCCCCCCCCCACGTCCAAATCCCCTCAAACACATCCAATCAAAACTTTGAGATAGCCATTTTGTTCAGCGTAATTGATTTCCAGATAGAAAATATGTTTTCGAGGAGGAGACTCCCCCACAACCTTCAGCGCAAGGGTTTTAAGTTATGCCCTGCGGGCATATAAGGTTTTTATAGAAGGCGCTGTCGTAGAAACTTCAAAAAAGGCTCATTCGATTGGAAAATCAAAGGCCTAGTACCCTTTTTAATAGTCGAAAGTGATAGGAGGGCAACTAGCCCCCCCAAGCCCATCATTCCCCAAAAAAAATCCAATCAAAATTTTGAGATAGCCATTTTGTTCAGCGTAGTTTATTTCAAGAGAGAAATTATATTTTTGAGTAGGATACTCCCCCACTACCCTCAGGGCAAGGGTTTTAAGTTATGCCCTGGGGGCATATAAGGTTTTTATAGAAGGCGCTGTCGTAGAAACTTCAAAACAGGTTCATTGGATTGGAAATTCGAAGGGCTAGTACCCTTTTTAATAGTCTAAATTGATTGGAGGGCAACTAGGCTCTCCAACCCTCAGGGCAAGGGTTTTAAGTTATGCCCTGGGGGCATATAAAGTTTTTTTTAGAAGGCGTTGTCGTAGAAACTTCAAAAAAGACTCATTCGATGGGAAATTCAAAGGGCTAATGCCCTTTTTAATAGTCGAAAGTGATTGGAGGGCAACTAGCCCCCCCCCCCCCCCACGCCCATCAGTCCCCCAAACACAGCCACTCAAAATTTTGAGATAGCCATTTTGTTCAGCGTAGTTGATTTCCACATAGAAAATATGTTTTTGAGGAGGACACTCCCCCACAGCCCTTCAGGGCAAGGGTTTTAAGTTATGCCCTGGGGGCATATAAGGTTTTTATAGAAGGCGTTGTCGTAGAAACTTCAGAAAAAGCTCATTCGATTGGAAATTCAAAGGGCTAGTGCCCTTTTTAATAGTCAAAAGTGATTGGAGGGCAACTAGCCCCCTCCCCACGCCCATCATTCCCCCAAATATATCTAATCAAAATTTTGAGATAGAAATTTTTTTCAGCGTAGTTGATTTCCAGATAGAAAATATATTTTTGAGGAGGACACTCCCCCACAACCCTCAGGGCAAAGATTATAAGTTATGCCCTGGAGGCATATAAGGTTTTTATTGAAATCTTTGTCATAGAAACTTGAAAAAGGGCTCATTTGATTTGAAATTCAAAGGGATAGTACCCTTTTTAATAGTCGAAAGTGATTTGATGGCAACTAAACCTCCTCTCACGCCCACCTTTCCTCCAAACACATCCAATCAAAATTTTTAGATAGCAATTTTATTCAACGTAGTTGAAAGTTTTGGAAATTAGGTCTTTAAGGATGACAATCCCTCCCCCCTCAGCCCCCAGGGCAAGGGTTATAAGTTATGCCCTGGGTCATATAAAGTTTTTATTGAAAGCGTTGCCGTAGAAACTTCATAAGGGCCCATTCAAATGGAAATTGAAAGGGCTAGTGCCTTTTTTAATAGTTGAAAGTGATTGGATAGCGACTAACGCCCCTCTCACGCCCACCATTTTCCAAAAAAACATCCAATCAAAATTTTTAGATATCCATTTTGTTCAACGTAGTTGAACGTTCTGGAAATTAGGTCTTTTAGGATGACAGCCCCCTCAGAGCTCTCAGTGCAAGGGTTGTAAGTTATGCCGTGGGGCCATATAAGAACGATGTTGGCACAATGTATTATTTATTAATTTTTTCCTTTAGAGCAGGAAACTACGTATCAAAGAAGTTATCGTAGAAACTTCGAAAAGCGCTCATTCAATTGGAAAGTGAAGTGACTTGTGCCCTTATTAATAGTCGAAAGTGATTGGTAGGAGAATAGCACCCCTCTCACGCCCACCATTTCCCCAAACACTTCCAGTCATAATTTTGAGATAGCCATGTTGTTTAAATTAGTTGAAATTTCTGGAAATTCGGTCTTAGAGGATGACAACAACCCTAACAGACCTTAGGGTAAGGGTTGTAATTTATGCCCGGGGGAATGTAAGGTGTTTATAGAAAGCGTTGTCGTTTCCAAAAGGGCTCATTCAATTGGAATCGAAAGGCCTAGTGCCCTTTTTAATAGTCCAAAGTGATTGGAAGGCTTGACATTTTATGGTAAGATCGAAGTGGGTATAATGTATTATTTTTGTGGTTGTTTCGACCAGGGCACTTCGTATCGAAGGAGTTATCGTGGGAACTTCGAAAAGGGCTCATTCGATTGAAATAGAAAGGGATGATGCCCTTTTTAATAGTCAAAAGTGATTTGAGGGCAACTATTTTCCTTCCACTCCCACTCTCCCACCCCCACCCTCCCCTTTCTGCTCATAAAATTTAAACAAATCAAAATAGTGTAAGTGTATCCAAGCTATCAAAGAAAGTAAACAGATTTTTTGGCGAATGGTATCAAGTTTCCCATTTCCGGTCAACTAGAGGAAATATGAAACTAAATTAAACAGTACTATTTGTGTCCAGATTTTTAAAAGGGTGTATGTTGTTAAAAATTCCTGAAAATTTTTCTCCAGCACACAAATAGCAGGCCAAACTACAAAGTCTTAAAAAACAAAAAGATTTAAATAATTATTTTCTTTTTCCCTGAAAAGAATAAGTCAATATAAAACGAACAGAAATTAATTTTAAAAACTTCTCCCACAGAATAAGTTTTTCAAAAAAAAGTAAAGAACTCCATTAAACAAAATATGAGCAAACATTAAATCAAATAATCTACCAAGCGTGAAATTACCACAAATCAGCATCGATAAATAAATGAAACCCAAAACGGAGAGAAATTACAATAATTACCGAGTCAAACTCAAAACGAGCAGAAATTAACATAATTTGGGCGCAAAACCCCTATGCCTTCCCAAGGCCAGAACAAAATTTGCACTTTACTGAAACAACACAAATGAATGTGCATTGTCAGTTTAACATATATATACTGATATTTAGTAATCAAATTGTTAATATTATTTGATTTATTAAAGTTATAAAAATAAAAACATTTATATTTTTTCAGTAAAGTGCAAATTTTGTTATGGCCTTGGGAAGGCATAGGGGTTTTGCGCCCAACTTATGTTAATTTGTGATCGTTCTGAGTAAATACGTGTTCCAGGGTAATTAGACCGCTGACACATACTAACATTAGTAAACCGCTAATGAAAGAGTATGTAGGAGGAGCTGTTTGTACGCACCGAAAATGAAGAGCGAGAAATCGTCTGGGGTGAACTTACTGTTAATTATCTTTACACACTGTTTGCGCTTTACTGAGAATTCTATAAATAGCTTACATTGAAAGTGGTACTTGGCCAATTCGTTTTCTGTATATCTGAAAGAGATTGATTTAAAAGGAAACAATCATTGCTGAAAAATTTATTACATTTTAGACTAATAAAATTAAACTAATTGTTTCAGATATACTGATATCAAAAAATCAAGCTGCTAGAGGTTTGTGCAGTATTTACTCTTGTAATGAGTAATAAGGGAAAAAGTAGGCTGTTTAAGAGGATGCAATGCCTTAAAAGTCAGCGTCGGCCGACCGTCTCAAAGAAAAAGGTCCATTAGCGAATTCTCCAAGGGGAATCATCGAAAGCTGTCGAGATTTCTGGTTTGAATGGGCAATTTGACTAAAAAGACAGTGAAATTTATGTCTTTTTCGTCAGCGAGCTTCTCAATCAAAACAGGCGACATCCCACGGATCAGCCAAAGCGGCCAAATTACTCAGATGATCATTTCTTTGAACTGATTTTTAGTGTTTTTTGAGCCGGTATGCTAGAAAGTTTTTGGAACTGCCCTCTCTTGAACTTCCGGCAAAATAAATGTCGGTTTTTAGTTTTCTGTCGTTTATTGGGGTCTCTAACCCAAGCTCTTCAAGTTGTGACAAGACCGATTAATGAATTCTAAATATTTTGGCTATAGAAATAAAAACGTTTATAATGAAAGAAATAAGGTAATTCTCTAAGGTACCGTATGACTTTAAAAATCTATTTTGTTTCCAGTAAGCATAAACGGCACTCTAGTCTTTTCCTGTGCCATTAATCCCAATTTGTGTTAATTTATGTTCATTTTATGTTTCAATCCGTCATTTATGGTACTTCCTGCTCGTTTTAAGTTTGACATCTTATATAAGCTCAACTCTGCTCATTTGAAGTTTCAAGTTCCCTCTTTACTCTTTATGGAGCATTTTTTTAAATTTAATGTCTGTTCATTTCCTAATTAAAACATATTCTGTGCATATGTTATTAATAGTAAAAAATGTTGGCAAAATATTAGCTGTCAATTTTAATTAATAGCAGAAACGTGGTAGTGGTAGCGATATGAGTAGCCGCCAAAGGATTGCATACTTTTATGTTGCAATATTAGTCTCGGATTTGTAATCAACGAGGTCATAGAGCCTTAAATCCCAGCTTTGGTAGAAACCAAACACTATCTGTGAATTATCTAGTCAGTGGGTCTTGATTTAGGGCCCCTAACGCTGCAATTTTATTGAGGCACACTTTTTGCTAGATAACTTGTTTGCTAGATAAATAAAAAAAAAATCTCTAATTAGGATTTTTGATGGTTTTCACACATTAAGTTTAGCATTATTTGTGAAATACGTTTTATATACGTTTTTATTGTGTTTTAATCTTACGCTTCCATGTTGCAACATCAGCCAAAGATTCGTAATCAACCAGCTGAGATACCTTAAGTACCAATTTTTGTTGTAAATCAAACAGCATTTTTGAAATATATGATTAGCGTATTTTGACTTGGGACAGTGACGCTAGGATCTTAATTACTTAATTCTTATTTGCTTAGGCCCATTTCTTAAATTGTATGTGAACGATCATGATCGTTG
This sequence comes from Artemia sp. Qi Xiang Cuo, assembly GCF_049724085.1. Lineage (NCBI taxonomy): Eukaryota > Metazoa > Arthropoda > Branchiopoda > Anostraca > Artemiidae > Artemia > Artemia sp. Qi Xiang Cuo. The sequence continues at coordinate 70,324,262 of NC_142801.1, read as the reverse complement.
ATTTACATGATCGTTAGAATGTGATACAGTTCTTGGGTCAAACGAGTTCCAACATATTTACATAACTGAAATTGAGGATCAATGACAGGGGCACGAGTCTAAGACCCAAATTGAGCATTTTTTTTATGGCAGTGCCTTTTTTTATGACAGATTAATTGGCTGCGGTTCTGTCACGCCTTTTTAAGACAGGTTGATTAATAGTTCCCCCATCTTACGGTGTTGCTATTTCAAAAACACATTTATTTCGCCTGTTACTTTCGGAAGACATGTACAATATTTCTACCTTTCTAGATATTTTTCTCTGATTAATTTGTCGGCTGTCAATATCTCCGAAGGACGTCAGCCAGATTCGTTTCCACGAGTGAGATAAATCCTTTGTTAACGAAGAAATATTTAAATCTGTCTGGCTTCATGAAAAACAAGTTATTTTTATCTTTAATCCGAGCGTTATCTTACTAGTAAGGCTATATGCTTCCCAAACTTCCAAAAAGCAAGAACATGGTCGATATTCCTTGTTTACTGAGATATGACCGGGAACCTTAACATCAATATAGGTCAATTTACGAAAGCATAAAAAACAGGTGAGTTTTTTTTTAGATATTACGGGATAATCCTGAAATATAGCTTTTTGAGGGACTGAGCTCCACCCCAAACTCTTACCATCACCTATAACAAAACAACATATAAATAAATAAAACAGAATCGTTTCCACAAAAAACATAAACCCTTTCATAAACAATGAAATATATCAATCTGCTTGGCTTAGTGGAAAAAAAAAAATTGAAAAAAAAGTGAAAATTCGAAATGAAAAAAAGAAAGACAAAAAAATTGTCTTGAATTCGAAATTCATACTAGTCAGTAAAGCTGTATCTTGTCTGTTCCTATAAAGTAAAAAACAGGATTCGAAATTTCTTATTTATTGAGTTATGAATAAAAACTCTGACAAAAATATAGGAAATTTTATTAGTGTTTAAGATTTTGAATAACGGCTGTTGTAAATTGAGTGGTGAGGTTCTGTCCTCCAATATCCTTTGTTCGAATCTGAAAAAAAGAATCAGCTAAAGTATAGAAAAATTAGAGTTTGGAACTTTATATAAAAATTATACGGCTAATAAGATATGAACCCACTACCTCATAGTACTAGATAGTTAAATCAACCGCTGAGTCACGATATAATGTCCGTAGAGAAAACCTTTTTCAAAAATTGTCAAGTGTAATAAATTCATTTCAATTTCAAACAAAGGAATTTATAAAAAACTCAGTCCGCTCCAATTTAAGTTATGCATGTAAATTGATCGATTAACTGAATATAAACATACCGTTGGGATCAAAATTTCATCCTGAATCCGAATCTAACATTCACAAATTGGACACTTCAAAAAGATTCTTAGTTAACGGGTTGTAAGAGCCAAAGACCCCTTCCCCTGCAGGCGTGTCTGCATACAGACCGCAGTGAAAAATACTTTGAGGCACAATCCTGTCCCTTAGTTCAATTTTCTGTTAAATTCATAGATATATCTAATTTATACAAATGGCTGGTGCTCGCTTTTTAGGGACTCAATTTCCTCTATTTTTTATAGCAAAGGCTTCTAGTGATTAATATTTGATATTAACATTTTTTTTTATTAAATAAACCTTATTGACTAATTTGATTGACTAATTCCTTATTCCTTTTATTCCTTGTAACTAATTCCTATTGACGACGGGAGTCATTAGCCGTCAGACTAAAACGGATTCGTGTTTCTTAAATTCCCAATTATTTGGCTTATTTTGTAATATGCCCACAGAGTATATCCAATCTGTACCTCATCTGTATTTCACAAAAAAAGTAAATAAATGAAGCAGTTATCAGCTTCGGTTGAAGCAGTAAATTAGTCACCATTGTTTTGATTAACCGCTAAATAAATTTGAAGAAAAGAGCGATGTAGGAAAAGTTCACTGCATATAGGAAATTCAGGGTTTATGTATCATTGCACGCAATTTCATTTGCATTAAATGGAATATCACTTGAACTTCAAAAAGTTTAAAGGGTTTAAACTTCTAACAAGGTCAAATGTTTCCAAGATGACCTTTGGATAAAAGAGAATTAATAATACATCATAGGAACATTCCCGGAGCCACAAGTGAACCATTGATGTCAGCTTCAGTTAAACTGTAAACAAGTTCATCAACAAAGTCACCCATTGTCGTCTAAAGTGGAGGCTTTTTTAGGGTTTGAATGATACCGGCCACTTAAAGAAAGATTCCATACAACAACACCAATCCAAGGTAGATTTTACGGGAAGCTCCTTGAGATTTTTGCTGATAAGTAAAAAACGATGTTGGCGCAATATATTATTATTTTTTTTCTTCTTTTAGACTAGGGCACTTCGTATGAAAGAAGTTGTCATAGAAACATCGAAAAGGGCTCATTTGATTGGAAATTGGAATGGCTAGTGCCCTTTTTATTTTCAATCGAATGAGCCCTTTTCGATGTTTCTACGACAGCTCCTTTGATACGAAGTGCCCTGGTCTAAAAGAAGAAAAAAAAATAATATATTGCGCCAACATCGTTTTTTACTTATCAGCAAAAATCTCAAGGAGCTTCCCGTAAAATCTACCTTGGATTGGTGTTGTTGTATGGAATCTTTCTTTAAGTGGCCGGTATCATTCAAACCCTAAAAAAGTCCACTTTAGACGACAATGGGTGACTTTGTTGATGAACTTGTTTACAGTTTAACTGAAGCTGACATCAATGGTTCACTTGTGGCACCGGGAATGTTCCTATGATGTATTATTAATTCTTTTTTATCCAAAGGTCATCTTGGAAACATTTGACCTTGTTAGAAGTTTAAACCCTTTAAACTTTTTGAAGTTCAAGTGATATTCCATTTAATGCAAATGAAATTGTGTGCAATGATACATAAACCCTGAATTTCCTATATGCAGTGAACTTTTCCTACATCGCTCTTTTCTTCAAATTTATTTAGCGGTTAATCAAAACAATGGTGACTAATTTACTGCTTCAACCGAAGCTGATAACTGCTTCATTTATTTACTTTTTTTGTGAAATACAGATGAGATACAGATTGGATATACTCTGTGGGCATATTACAAAATAAGCCAAATAATTGGGAATTTAAGAAACTCGAATCCGTTTTAGTCTGACGGCTAATGACTCCCGTAGTCAATAGGAATTAGTTACAAGGAATAAAAGGAATAAGGAATTAGTCAATCAAATTAGTCAATAAGGTTTATTTAATAGAAAAAATGTTAATATCAAATATTAATCACTGAAAGTCTCTACAAATCTTTGCTCTACAAAGACTTCATTTGATTGTTCTCAAAGTAGGATAGCCGAAACAAACTGATCAATTCCTGCTGTTTTGTTATTAAAATTTTACAGTTAATGACTTGAAAATCATATAATTGATTACAAGGAATAAAAGGAATAAGGAATTAGTCAATCAAATTAGTCAATAAGGTTTATTTAATAGAAAAAATGTTAATATCAAATATTAATCACTGAAAGTCTCTACAAATCTTTGCTCTACAAAGACTTCATTTGATTGTTCTCAAAGTAGGATAGCCGAAACAAACTGATCAATTCCTGCTGTTTTGTTATTAAAATTTTACAGTTAATGACTTGAAAATCATATAATTGATTACAAGGAATAAAAGGAATAAGGAATTAGTCAATCAAATTAGTCAATAAGGTTTATTTAATAAAAAAAATGTTAATATCAAATATTAATCACTGAAAGTCTCTACAAATCTTTGCTCTACAAAGACTTCATTTGATTGTTCTCAAAGTAGGATAGCCGAAACAAACTGATCAATTCCTGCTGTTTTGTTATTAAAATTTTAAAGTTAATGACTTGAAAATCATATAATTGATTACAAGGAATAAAAGGAATAAGGAATTAGTCAATCAAATTAGTCAATAAGGTTTATTTAATAGAAAAAATGTTAATATCAAATATTAATCACTGAAAGTCTCTACAAATCTTTGCTCTACAAAGACTTCATTTGATTGTTCTCAAAGTAGGATTGCCGAAACAAACTGATCAATTCCTGCTGTTTTGTTATTAAAATTTTACAGTTAATGACTTGAAAATCATATAATTGATTACAAGGAATAAAAGGAATAAGGAATTAGTCAATCAAATTAGTCAATCAGGTTTATTTAATAGAAAAAATGTTAATATCAAATATTAATCACTGAAAGTCTCTACAAATCTTTGCTCTACAAAGACTTCATTTGATTGTTCTCAAAGTAGGATAGCCGAAACAAACTGATCAATTCCTGCTGTTTTGTTATTAAAATTTTACAGTTAATGACTTGAAAATCATATAATTGATTACAAGGAATAAAAGGAATAAGGAATTAGTCAATCAAATTAGTCAATAAGGTTTATTTAATAGAAAAAATGTTAATATCAAATATTAATCACTGAAAGTCTCTACAAATCTTTGCTCTACAAAGACTTCATTTGATTGTTCTCAAAGTAGGATAGCCGAAACAAACTGATCAATTCCTGCTGTTTTGTTATTAAAATTTTACAGTTAATGACTTGAAAATCATATAATTGATTACAAGGAATAAAAGGAATAAGGAATTAGTCAATCAAATTAGTCAATAAGGTTTATTTAATAGAAAAAATGTTAATATCAAATATTAATCACTGAAAGTCTCTACAAATCTTTGCTCTACAAAGACTTCATTTGATTGTTCTCAAAGTAGGATAGCCGAAACAAACTGATCAATTCCTGCTGTTTTGTTATTAAAATTTTACAGTTAATGACTTGAAAATCATATAATTGATTACAAGGAATAAAAGGAATAAGGAATTAGTCAATCAAATTAGTCAATAAGGTTTATTTAATAGAAAAATGTTAATATCAAATATTAATCACTGAAAGTCTCTACAAATCTTTGCTCTACAAAGACTTCATTTGATTGTTCTCAAAGTAGGATAGCCGAAACAAACTGATCAATTCCTGCTGTTTTGTTATTAAAATTTTACAGTTAATGACTTGAAAATCATATAATTGATTACAAAGAATAAAAGGAATAAGGAATTAGTCAATCAAATTAGTCAATAAGGTTTATTTAATAGAAAAAATGTTAATATCAAATATTAATCACTGAAAGTCTCTACAAATCTTTGCTCTACAAAGACTTCATTTGATTGTTCTCAAAGTAGGATAGCCGAAACAAACTGATCAATTCCTGCTGTTTTGTTATTAAAATTTTACAGTTAATGACTTGAAAATCATATAATTGATTACAAGGAAAAAAAGGAATAAGGAATTAGTCAATCAAATTAGTCAATAAGGTTTATTTAATAGAAAAAATGTTAATATCAAATATTAATCACTGAAAGTGTCTACAAATCTTTGCTATACAAAGACTTAATTTGATTGTTCTCAAAGTAGGATAGCCGAAACAAACTGATCAATTCCTGCTGTTTTGTTATTAAAATTTTACAGTTAATGACTTGAAAATCATATAATTGATTACAAGGAATAAAAGGAATAAGGAATTAGTCAATCAAATTAGTCAATAAGGTTAATTTAATAGAAAAAATGTTAATATCAAATATTAATCACTGAAAGTCTCTACAAATCTTTGCTCTACAAAGACTTCATTTGATTGTTCTCAAAGTAGGATAGCCGAAACAAACTGATCAATTCCTGCTGTTTTGTTATTAAAATTTTACAGTTAATGACTTGAAAATCATATAATTGATTACAAGGAATAAAAGGAATAAGGAATTAGTCAATCAAATTAGTCAATAAGGTTTATTTAATAAAAAAAATGTTAATATCAAATATTAATCACTGAAAGTCTCTACAAATCTTTGCTCTACAAAGACTTCATTTGATTGTTCTCAAAGTAGGATAGCCGAAACAAACTGATCAATTCCTGCTGTTTTGTTATTAAAATTTTACAGTTAATGACTTGAAAATCATATAATTGATTACAAGGAATAAAAGGAATAAGGAATTAGTCAATCAAATTATTCAATAAGGTTTATTTAATAGAAAAAATGTTAATATCAAATATTAATCACTGAAAGTCTCTACAAATCTTTGCTCTACAAAGACTTCATTTGATTGTTCTCAAAGTAGGATAGCCGAAACAAACTGATCAATTCCTGCTGTTTTGTTATTAAAATTTTACAGTTAATGACTTGAAAATCATATAATTGATTACAAGGAATAAAAGGAATAAGGAATTAGTCAATCAAATTAGTCAATAACGTTTATTTAATAGAAAAAATGTTAATATCAAATATTAATCACTGAAAGTCTCTACAAATCTTTGCTCTACAAAGACTTCATTTGATTGTTCTCAAAGTAGGATAGCCGAAACAAACTGATCAATTCCTGCTGTTTTGTTATTAAAATTTTACAGTTAATGACTTGAAAATCATATAATTGATTACAAGGAATAAAAGGAATAAGGAATTAGTCAATCAAATTAGTCAATAAGGTTTATTTAATATAAAAAATGTTAATATCAAATATTAATCACTGAAAGTCTCTACAAATCTTTGCTCTACAAAGACTTCATTTGATTGTTCTCAAAGTAGGATAGCCGAAACAAACTGATCAATTCCTGCTGTTTTGTTATTAAAATTTTACAGTTAATGACTTGAAAATCATATAATTGATTACAAGGAATAAAAGGAATAAGGAATTAGTCAATCAAATTAGTCAATAAGGTTTATTTAATAGAAAAAATGTTAATATCAAATATTAATCACTGAAAGTCTCTACAAATCTTTGCTCTACAAAGACTTCATTTGATTGTTCTCAAAGTAGGATAGCCGAAACAAACTGATCAATTCCTGCTGTTTTGTTATTAAAATTTTACAGTTAATGACTTGAAAATCATATAATTGATTACAAGGAATAAAAGGAATAAGGAATTAGTCAATCAAATTAGTCAATAAGGTTTATTTAATAAAAAAAATGTTAATATCAAATATTAATCACTGAAAGTCTCTACAAATCTTTGCTCTACAAAGACTTCATTTGATTGTTCTCAAAGTAGGATAGCCGAAACAAACTGATCAATTCCTGCTGTTTTGTTATTAAAATTTTACAGTTAATGACTTGAAAATCATATAATTGATTACAAGGAATAAAAGGAATAAGGAATTAGTCAATCAAATTAGTCAATAAGGTTTATTTAATAGAAAAAATGTTAATATCAAATATTAATCACTGAAAGTCTCTACAAATCTTTGCTCTACAAAGACTTCATTTGATTGTTCTCAAAGTAGGATAGTCGAAACAAACTGATCAATTCCTGCTGTTTTGTTATTAAAATTTTACAGTTAATGACTTGAAAATCATATAATTGATTACAAGGAATAAAAGGAATAAGGAATTAGTCAATCAAATTAGTCAATAAGGTTTATTTAATACCAAAATATCAAATATTAATTATTGGAAGTCTTTCGCTATGAAAAAAGAGGAAATTGAGTCCCTAAAAAGCGAGCACCGGCCATTTGTATAAATTAGATATATCTATGAATTTAACAGAAAATTGAACTAAGAGACAGGATTGTGCCTCAATGTATTTTTTTTTTGCGCGGTCTGTATGCAGACATGCCTGCACGGGAAGGGGTCTTTGGCTCTTACAACCCGAGAAATAGCAATAGCTTTATTATTTTCGCTAAAGGTGCTTTTAATCCATATAATTTTGCTGCTTTTGTTGATTTTTTGGGTCCCCTTCAGAATACCAGGCCCGAAAGTCAGTTTATGTGCAAATACCTTGTCGCATGCCCAATGCATTACGACATTACAGAATAATTTTGATTGACATGAAACTGAAATCCCTCATTTAGGAGTTTCTGTACTGTTCATCCAGCTTCTATCATATCACTTATTATTTGCAATTTGAAACATGGGAGTCCACAAGGACAAGTTGAAAGCATAAAGTGGTGTAGAAGAGAAGCCATCAGTGGTCAACTACTTGACTCAACTTCTTTTGTACGCAAAGGGTAAATTGTTTAAGAATGGTAAAAAGGTCAATAGCGGTCCTTGATTGTAAACATAGTACACATAAAAAAAGACCCTGTAAAGAAGCATCATTATATCATTATTAAAATCAGGGCTCCTGAAAAAGAAGTTTCTTTACTGCAGGTGCCATGCACGAACAAAGAGGGGGGGGGGGTATGCCTTCCTTCGCCAAGAACAATTACAAATTTCCCAAATTTCTTTGCACTTCTTATCCAAACTACCAAATAAAATGTTTTCATTTATTATTTCCCCCACCCGCGAAATATTATTCCTGTGTACGACCATGGGAAGTAACCATTTTATTAAGTGACCTAATCATATCAAATATTAAGTGACCAAATCAAAACCAGCAGTAAGCAACTACTTCACCCGTTCTCATTCACACCAAAAAGACAATTTTTACAAATTAACTAAAATTTCTTATACATTTAATTAGAATTTGCCTATTTTTCCGTTTTTGAAGCTTACTTTCAAACGTTCAGAAAAGTATAGCAAAAATCACAGGTTTTATGCTACTAATCCCTCTTTTCTATTAAAATAGCGAATTAACAAAAACTTCCAAGAATGTTCCCTTGGTTGCAACAACTCACCTCATGATCTACTGGGAACAACGATTGTTCAATTATGCTTCCTTGTGTAAGAAAAGAAACGTGGCACAAATAGAAGAATCAACTTCTAGGATTAATTGCTTGTTTTCCTTTGTCTCAGCTTGTTCTTGATCAAGAGCAAAATTCATTTATAGTTTATCTACTTCTTTATTTTTTTCGTTTTTTGGTCAGAAAATAATCGTATCAAATTGCTTACGTGAATATAAATGTATACAGGAAAATAAATCTTTCAGTCCAGGACTTTCTTTTCAAACTAGTAGAAATAAATGAACAGTAGAAGATTAGAAATACAAGCCAGAGAGAAACAAGGCCAGGAAAAAACCCGCTTCACTCGCATTTTGTCGCCACCCTCCTCTGCCCATTTTAGGGGAGTTCTCGGACGTCAACCCTCGTATGGCGTGAGAAAATTCCCAAAGAACTTTCATAATTTAGCAAAACTATTCTTTACAAATGAAGCTGTAAAGTTAATGGTAGACCCTTACATGTCAACGATGAAAACGATTATGAAAATAAAGACCATGACTAAAAAACAGCATTTCTAAAGAAAATTAGAGATTCGTCTCAAGAAGCATGAAGTCTCTTAGAATCAAAAAATACCATGACAATTTATCGAATATAAAAAATATTCAAAAAGATTTCCTGCGGGGAGGGGCAAAAATTAATTTCCACATTAAGTTAGGCAAATGCCGAAGAAGGGATTCTTTAAACAAATCTCGTTCTTAGAGGATACTTTGGCCTTATCAAGGGAGTGTCTACCCCCTCAGAACCTCTATTAAATTCCACTAAATTAATAGAACTTAGGAGTAATTACCCCCCTTCCATACTGATATGAAGAATTAGTAAGAATTAAAATTTAGTAATTATTAAAAATTAGTAAGAATAAATTTACTCATTGAGGCTTTATCCTTCCTCCCTACTTAGAAAGATCAATTACTCTCTCCTTAATAGCTGACACGTTTAGGGACCAACGGGCCACTGCAAGGCATTATGACCACCGAAAGGGTTGGGTGAACTAATTTTCAGTGGTTATAAGCCGAGTTTAAATAGTTCTAATATTATAATTTCCGTTCAATAGCATTTTGGCCCAAATAGTAGGGTTGCCACCCCTAGTGATAAATCATTATTTTGTGTGGCTTTTTCTTCTTGTTTGCCAAATTGTTTTGTCTAGTGAATTTTTTTTTATAGAATCGCAAATATCCCGAAAATTCAAACGTTTAAACCACAATTGAGAACACAGCCTGAATGCAAATGTCCCAGTCATCCAAAGCCCTTCGCTTGTGCTTTTTTACTGTTGCACGCAAAGAGTATGGGTGACTTACAAGAGTGGAAATTGGCGCTAGTGTCGAAAAAAAAAAAATCACCACCATGGCGTTTCTTGGTATTTTTTTCAGTATAATAATAAGGCAAAATCTGTATAATTCGCGTAATTGGTGAGAATAGTGTAGTAATAAGTGTATGATATTAGTTTCTGAAAGAAACATAATTATTAAACTTGAAAAAACGACAAAAAACGCCCAGTGCTAGATGGCGTTGGTGATTGAATTAACCAATATTAGCATAAGTTTCCTCTCTTGTAAGTTAATGTTGCTCTTTAATTGCACCTTGGTTCTTTTAGTTGATTTGCGAGACTTTATTATTCAGCCTGGTGGAAAGAGATGAGATATGGCATCATATACAAGATATGGTACCACGACATCATCCAATTTTCATTGACAGGCGTTCACTTGATCTATCGCATCTAAGAGATCTCGATCTGGACCATAGAGCTAGCCCGTCACAACTATAGAGCCAACTGTCGTTGATGAGATCCGTACTTTTGTTTGTCCCCCCGCAATATGGCAATGATATACATGCAAAATGGCACCACCATCATTCACGATATTGTAAATACCTCGTACTTCCTCAACAAAAAACCTTAGGCCTGTTATAAAAGCCTGTATAATAAGAAACTACGCCCTTTCTATCACTTCCAATAAGAGAGCAGGCAAGTTATGAGTTTAATGATTTTTTGGCTTATTTAGTGATGCTTTTCCACTTTCATAGTTGTTTAATTTTAAACTTGGTGGCAACCTTGTCTGTCCAGGTTAATATTACTGTTTTATGACACAAGATTGCGAACATTATCATTTTTTTAGGCATGATCCCTTCTTTCAATTAAAAGCTACTAGATATTTAAATTTCTATGTAGTTGATGTTCTATTGTGGTTGATATGACAAAATCATCCCTGGGAGGAAAAATAACATACAAATAAACCTGCATCTGTAACCAACCTTTTCGGGAAAAATCCAAAATTTTATATTTTTAAGCATAGGGGCTTGAGACTTCCTCTCTAGGATTAGCAGACATATTGAATTTGATGGTGCAATATTCATCAAGATCATACTCCCTCTGTACGCGGTTCCCCATTTTTATGAACTTATATATATTTTTTCTTATGCTAACGACTTCTGATGGAAAAGTTTAAGATTAAAGAATTTTACACATTTGGATTAAACATGCAAATTAGATTCATTTTGTGTGCATATTGTTTTTCGAATTACGTTTTTATAATTGATTCTAGATATAATTTATACTAGATCACTCGTTACCATAAACGGTTTGATTGCATTTCGAAGCGAAAAGATCACTTATCTTTAAAGAAATCTATTATATGAGAGTTTTAACTTAATCCCATCTAGATGCAGCTAGTGCTCTAATTTAACTTAGAGTTTGTTTGGAACGAGGGTCAGTGCTGTGACTCTGTAAGCTTAGCCAGAGTCGACCTAGCTCAAAATGGATACCTAAAGAAACCCGGGGAGAATTACTTTTTTCCTATCCCATAAAACGTTAAATTAAAAAAATTCCAGCTTTGAAGACAAATTGGCCCTAGAAAAGATTAAATACTCCAATAGATTTGGACAAACTTCTTCAAAGCCTATTAAAGTAGCGACTCTTCAAATGTACTTTCTTTCCTGCAAAGAAAGCATGGTACAAAATACGAAAGGAAATTCCGGAAATCAAGCTTTAACTGGTTTAAAGGCAGCCAGACTTTTTCTCTAATGTCTTTTGATTGATAAATGACCATATCCAGTAGTGGGTCTCAATCTAGTTATATGAAAATAACTTTCTCCCTGAAAAAATTTGTTTTTCAAATGCAAGTAAAGTAAACGCAAAAAACTGAATTCTTAAGCAAAAACCAAAACCCAATTTTTAGTTAGGAGTATTAATTTGGCATCTGTATGACTGGGAGACCAAATAATTGGTGACCCAAGGCCTCTTCACCGTCAAAAACATCCTCCTCGCCACCTTTTTAGTTAAAAAGCAGGCATGGTGTATCTTGTTTGAACAAGAATCACCAAGGATTTTCGATTGGTAATATTGGAGAAATAAAGTGAGCCGGAGGTTCCTATCAGATTCATATCCCCCCAATTTCTCCCAACCAATTTGCGTAGGCAGCGCATTAGCGCTGCCTAAGTAAAGAGTGATGTGAGCACAATCTATTATTTTTTTTTCACTTAGACCAGGACACTTCGTATCGAAGGAGTTGTCGTAGAAACTTCCAAAAGGGCTAACTTGATTGGAAATTGGAAGGGCTTGTGCCCTTTTTAATAGTCGAAAGTCATTGGAGGGCAACTAAACACATCCAATCAAAAATTTTGAGATAACCATTTTGTTCAACGTATTTGAAAGGTCTGGAAATTATGTCTTTGAGGATAACACCCCCCCCCAGAGCCTTCAGAGTAAGGGTTGTAAGTTACGCCCAGGGAGCATATAAGGTTTGTATAGAAAGGGTGATCGTATAAACTTCAGAAGGGGCTCATTGGATGAAAAGTTCATTGGAAATATGCGGCTGTCTCAGTGATGCTCTATGGCGGGTTATCGACACTACCTAGTTAAATGTAGGCATTAAATCAGTAATTTTCACACTTTGGCATTATAAACACCTTGTATCATACTTAGAAAAAAAGTGAAAATGAATTATTCATCGAAAGTGTGTACACACGATAAAATCATCGTCGTGTTGAATGCCGACATAGATCGTTATTTAAACTATGAGACAAGCATAATGGAGATCTTATTGGAAATGTATGTGTGCGTTGTCATGATACTTAAAAGCTAAATTTCTTTGGACCATCGAAATAATTCAACATTGCTCAAGGTGGATATGCGAGAGTGAGAGCACCAGAGATGATAGTGCTAAAGGAGAATGCCAACTTAAAAATAATAGTTGATGAAGATGGTCATCTTCTTGCTAATGGTTCTGGTAACACGATACCTATTGAGCGATCCTATTCCCATCGTTCTGGTATTACTATTCAAATGAAAGCAAAGAGGAAAAAAAGGCCTACTGTTGCACTAGTGTAATAAATCATATCATGTCTACCTGCCAGAACTGTTACCTGTGTAAACACAGTGTGAAAATAGACAGTGAAATCGCTGGCAAAATAAAAAGGGCATTGGCATACAATATCATCAATGATTATAAAGATAGATTGATGGAAAATGAAGCATAAGTGAGCATTATTACTACTATAGATCATATAGTCAATGAATCAAATAATACTAAAGAAGATATACAGATTGAGCCAGTAGGTGACACCTCTGTAAAAATTGTATATGACATAAAATGGATGAATGATTATTCTACTGGTAATGAACTAAGAGAAGCGAGTAACTCTAGTATCAAAAGAGAACATTATAAATTATTTTATGGAACAGATTCAAAATGTCCAACGTTGTTCAACGATGTTAATAATGTATAATAATATCTTAAACATATTTTTGTGTTAATATGATACATGTTGTCATTTCATTAAAAATATATCATACATTACTTTGTTATATTTCCATTATTTTAGGATATGTTAGCATGTCAAACGCTTAGAATGTTTATTAAAAGGTTGGAGATTTATTATTTTCTTTGTAAAAATTAGAATTGGAATATACCTTTTTTCTTTTCTTTAAGAAAATTCAGAAGAGAACTTGAACGTTTTGCGCTTCTTCAAAAAACCTAACCTAACCTGACTCTTACACTTCAATAAAAAAGAAATCCAAAATGAACTTTTAAAAATCATGAGAATGTAACTGTGACAAGGTAAACAACGACAAAACACTACTGAAATATTCCAACTCTTACATTTCAACGAAAGAAATCCAAAATGAACTTTGAAAAAATCAAGAGAATGTAATTGTGACTAGGTAAACCGCAACAAAATACTACTGAAATATTCCAACTCTTGCATTTCAATGAAAGAAATCCAAAATGAACTTTGAAAATCAAGAAAATGTAAGTGTGACAAGGTAAACTACAACAAAATACTACTGAAATATTCCAACTCTTGCATTTCAATGAAAGAAATCCAAAATGAGATTTTAAAAATCAAGAGAATTTAACTGTGACAAGGTAAACCACTACAAAACACTACTGAAATATTCCAACTCTTGCATTTCAACAAAAGAAATCCAAAATGAACTTTGAAAAATCAAGAGAATGTAAGTGTGACAAGGTAATGCACAACAAAACACTACTGAAATATTACAACTCTTGCATTTCAATGAAAGAAATCCAAAATAAACTTTGAAAAATCAAGAGAATGTAACTGTGACAAGGTAAACCACAACAAAATACTATTGAAATATTTCAACTCTTGCATTTAAATGAAAGAAATCCAAAATGAAGTTTGAAAAATCAAGAGAACGTAACTGTGACAAGGTAAACCACATCAAAACACTACTGAAATATTTCAACTCTTACATTTCAATGAAAGAAATCCAAAATGAACTTTGAAAAATCAATAGAATGTATCTGTGACAAGGTATACCACGACTAAACACTACTGACAACCACGACAAAACACTACTGAAATATTCCACCTCATGCATTCCAACGACAGAAAATAAATCTTGACATTTAAAAATTAATAAAGTGTGATTGTGACAATGAAAAGCAAAACAAAACTGTCATGAAATATTCCAACTCTTGAATTTCAACGAAATAAATCCAAAATGGGGTTTGCAAGATCAATAGAATTTAATTCTGAACAGGGAAAGCACAATAAAACACTACTGAAATATTCCAACTCATGCATTTCGACGAAAGATATTCAAAATGAAAATTGAAAAAATCAAGAGAATGTAACTGTGACAAGGTAAACCACGACAAAACACTAATGAAATATTTCAACTCTTGCTTTTCAAGGAAAGAAATTCAAAATGAAATGTGAAAAATAATCAGAATTTAACTGTTACAATGTATACAACAACAAAACACTACTTAAATAGTCCAACTATTGCATTTCAATGTAAGAAACCCAAATGAACTTTGAAACATCAAAAAAATGTAATTGTGATAAGGTAAACAATGTAAAAACATTACTTAAATAATTAAAATCTTGCATTTCAATGAAAGATATCAAAAATTAAACCTGAAAAAATCAAGAAACTCTAGCAGAGGAAAGGTAAACCACGAAAAAACACTACTGACATAATCCAACTGTTGCATTTCAACGACATAAATACAAAATGAACATTGAAAAATCAAGAGAATGTAACTGTGACAATGAAAAGCACAAAAAAACACTACTGAAATATTCCAACTCTCGCATTTCAATGAAAGAAATTCAAAATGAAATTTGAAAAATAAAAAGAATGTAAGTTTGACAAGGTAAACTACGACAAAACACTATTGAAATATTCCAACTTTTGCAATGAAATGAAAGAAATTCAAAAATGAACTTTGAACGAGCAAGAGAATGTATTTGTGACAAGGTAAAGCACGACAAAACACTACTGAAATATTCCAACTCTTGCATTTCAATGAAAGAAATCCAAAATGAACTTTGAAAGAATCAAGAGAATGTAACTGTGACTAGGTAAACCGCAATAAAACACTACTGAAATATTCCAACTCTTTCATTTCAATCAAAGAAATCCAAAATTAACTTTGAAAATCAAGAAAATGTAAGTGTGACAAGGTAAACTACAACAAAATACTACTGAAATATTCCAACTCTTGCATTTCAATGAAAGAAATCCAAAATGAACTTTTAAAAATCAAGAGAATTTGACTGTGACAAGGTAAACCACTACAAAACACTACTGAAATATTCCAACTCTTGCATTTCAACGAAAGAAATCCAAAATGAACTTTGAAAAATCAAGAGAATGTAACTGAGACAAGGTAAACCACAACAAAACACTACTGAAATATTCCAACTCTTGCATTTCAATGAAAGAAATCCAAAATAAACTTTGAAAAATCAAGAGAATTTAACTGTGACAAGGTAAACCACAACAAAATACTATTGAAATATTTCAACTCTTGCATTTCAATGAAAGAAATTCAAAATTAACTTTGAAAAATCAAGAGAATGTAACTGTGACAAGGTAAAGCACTACAAAACACTACTGAAATATTTCAACTCTTACATTTAAAAGAAAAAAATCACAAATGAACTATAAAAAATCAAGAGAATATAACTTGTACAAAGTAATCCACAACACAACACTACTTAAATATTTCAACTCTTGCATTTCAATAAAAGAAATAAAAAATGATCTTTGAAAAATAGAGAGAATGTAACTGTGACATGGTACATCACGACAAAACACTACTGAAAACCACGACAAAACACTAGTCAAATATTAAAAATCTTGAATTTAAATGAAAGAAATCCAAAATGATCTTTGAAAAATCAAGAAAATGTAACTTTGACAAGGAAAAGCAATACAAAACACTACTGAAATATTCCAAATCTTGCATTTCAATGAAAGAAATCAAAAATTAACTTTGAAAAATCAAGAGAATGTAACTGTGACAAGGTAAACCATGACAAAACACTACTGAAATATTTCAACTCTTGCATTTCCACGAAAGAAATTCAAAATGATCTTTGAAAAAATCATGAGAATGTAACTGTGACAAGGAAAACTACAACAAAACACTACTGAAATATTCCAACTATTGCATTTCAATGAAAGAAATTCAAAATGAACTTTGAAAGATCAAGAAAATGTAACTGTGACAAGGTAAACCACAACAAAACACTACTGAAATATTCAAACTCCTGAATTTCAAAGAAAGAAATACAAAATGAACTTTGAAAAATCAAGAGAATGTAACTGAGACAAGGTAAACCACGACAAAACACTACTGAAATAATCCAACTCTTGCATTTCAACGAAAGAAATTCAAAATGAACTTTGAAAAATCAAGAGAATGTAACAGTGACAAGGAAAATCACGACAACACACTATTGAAATATTCCAACTCTTGCATTTCAACGAAAGAAATTCAAAATGAAATTTTAAAAATCAACAGAATGTAAGTGTGACAAGATAAACTACGACAAAACACTACTGAAATATTCCAACTCTTGCATTTAAACGAAATAAATTCCAAAATGAAATTTTAACAATAAAAAGAATTTAACTTTGAAAAGGAAAAGCACTACAAAACACTACTGAAAAATTCCAACTCTTGCATTTCAATGAAAGAAATTCAAAATGAACTTTGAAAGAATCAAGAGAATGTAACTGTGACTAGGTAAACCTCAATAAAACACTACTGAAATATTCCAAATCTTGCATTTCAATGAAAGAAATCCAAAATTAACTTTTGAAATAAAGAAAATGTAAGTGTGACAAGGTAAACTACAACAAAATACTACTGAAATATTCCAACTCTTGCATTTCAATGAAAGAAATCCAAAATGAGCTTTGAAAAATCAAGAGAATTTAACTGTGACAAGGTAAACCACTACAAAACACTACTGAAATATTCCAACTCTTGCATTTCAACGAAAGAAATCCAAAATGAACTTAGAAAAATCAAGAGAATGTAACTGTGACAAGGTAATGCACAACAAATCACTACTGAAATATCCCAACTCTTGCATTTCAACGAAAGAAATCCAAATAAACTTTGAAAACTCAAGAGAATGTAACTGTGACAAGGTAAACCACAACAAAATACTATTGAAATATTCCAACTCTTGCATTTCAACGAAAGAAATTCAAAATGAACTTTGAAAAATTAAGAGAATGTAACTGTTACAAGGTAAACCACGACAAAACACTACTTAAATATTCCAACTCTTGCATTTAAACTAAATAAATTAAAAATGAACTTTGAAAAATCAAGAGAATGTAACTGTGACAATGTAAAGCACGACAAAACACTACTGAAATATTCCAACTCTTGCATTTCAACGAAAGAAATTCAAAATGAAATTTGAAAAATCAAAAGAATGTAAGTGTGACAAGTTAAACTACGACAAAACACTACTGAAATATTCCAACTCTTGCATTTCAAAGAAAGAAATTCAAAAATTAACTTTGAAAAATCAAAAGAATGTAACTATGACAAGGTAAGGCACGACAAAACACTACTGAAATATTCCAACTCTTGCATTTCAATGAAAGAAATTCAAAATGAACTTTGAAAAATTAAGAGAATGTAACTGTGACAAGGTAAACCACGACAAGACACTACTGAAATTTTCCAATTCTTGGATTTCAAAGAGAGAAATTAAAAATTAACTTTGAAAAATAAATAGAATGTAACTGTGACAATGTAAAGCATAACAATACATTAATTAAATATTCCAAATCTTGAATTTCAGAGAAAGAAATTCTAAATGAACTTTGAAAAAATAAGAGAATGTAGCTTTGACAAAGTAAACAATGACAATACACTACTGAAATATTCTATCTGTTGCATTTCAACGAAAGAAATACAAAATGAACTTTGAAAAACAAAGAGAATGTAACTGTGACAAGGTAAACCACAACAAGACACTACTGAAATAATCCAACTCATGCATTTCGACGAAAGGAATTCAAAATGAACTTTGAAAAAATCAAGAGAATGTAACTGTGACAAGATAAACCAGAACAAGACACTAGTTAAATAATCCAACTCTTGCATTTCTACTAAAGAAATTCAAAATGAACTTTGAAAAATCAAGAGAATGTAACTGTGACAAGGTAAACCACAACAAAACACAACTGAAATATTCCAACTCTTGCATTTCGACGAAAGAAATTCAAAATGAACTTTGAAAAATCAAGAGAATGTAACTGTGACAAGTTAAACCACAACAAAACACTACTGAAATATTCCAACTCTTGCATTTCAATTAAAGAAATTCAAAATGAACTTTGAAAAATCAAGAGAATGTAACTGTGACAAGGTAAAGCACAACAAAACACTACTGAAATATTCCAACTCTTGCATTTCAACGGAAGAAATTCAAAATGAAATTTGAAAAATCAAGAGAATGTAACTGTGACAAGGCAAACTACAACAAAACACTACTGAAATATTCCAACTCTTGCATTTCAATTAAAGAAATACAAAATGAACTTTGAAAAGTTAAAAGAATGTAACAGTGACAAGGTAAACCACGACAAGACACTACTGAAATATTCCAACTCTTGCATTTTAACGAAAGAAATTAAAAATGAACTTTGAAAAATCAAGAGAATGTAACTGTGACAAGGTAAACTACAAAAAAACACTACTGAAATATTCCAACTCTTGCATTTCAATGAAAGAAATCCAAAATTAACTTTGAAAAATAAAGAGAATGTAACTGTGATAAGGTAAACCCCAACAAGACACTACTTAAATATTACAACTCTTGCATTTCAATGAAATAAATTCAAAATGAACATTGAAAAATCAAGAGAATGTAACCGTGACAAGGTAAACCACGACAAAACACTACTGAAATAATCCAACTCTTGCATTTCAACGAAATAAATTCAAAATGAACTTTGAAAAATCAAGAGAATGTAACTGTGACAAGGAAAACCACGACAAAACACTACTGAAATATTCCAACTCTTGCATTTCAACGAAAGAAATCCAAAATGAACTTTGAAAAATCAAAAGAATGTAAGTGTGACAAGATAAACTACGACAAAACACTACTGAAATATTCCAACTCTTGCATTTCAACGAAAGAAATTCAAAATGAACTTTGAAAAATCAAAAGAATGTAAGTGTGACAAGATAAACTACGACAAAACACTACTGAAATATTCCAACTCTTGCATTTCAACGAAAGAAATTCAAAATGAACTTTGAAAAATCAAAAGAATGTAACTGTGACAAGTTACACCATGACAAAACACTACTAAAATATTCCAACTCTTGCAATTGAATGAAAGAAATTCAAAATGAACTTTGAAAAATTAAGAGAATGTAACTGTGACAAGGTAAACCACGACAAGACACTACTGAAATATTCCAACTCTTGCATTTCAACGAAAGAAATTCAAAATGAACTTTGAAGTAATCAAGAGAATGTAACTGGGACTAGGTAAACCGCAATAAAACACTACTGAAATATTCCAACTCTTGCATTTCAATGAAAGAAATCCAAAATGAACTTTGAAAATCAAGAAAATGTAAGTGTGACAAGGTAAACCACAACAAAATACTACTGAAATATTCCAACTCTTGCATTTCAATGAAATAAATCCAAAATGATCTTTGAAAAATCAAGATAATTTAACTGTGACAATGTAAACCAATACCAAACACTACTGAAATATTCCAACTCTTGCATTTCAACGAAAGAAATTCAAAATGAACTTAGAAAAATCAAGAGAATGTAACTGTGACAAGGTAAAGCACAACAAAACACTACTGAAATATTCCAACTCTTGCATTTCAATGAAAGAAATCCAAAATGAGCTTTGAAAAATCAAGAGAATTTAACTGTGACAAGGTAAACCACTACAAAACACTACTGAAATATTCCAACTCTTGCATTTCAACGAAAGAAATTCAAAATGAACTTTGAAAAATCAAAAGAATGTAAGTGTGACAAGTTAAACTACGACAAAACACTACTGAAATATTCCAACTCTTGCATTTCAACGAAAGAAATTAAAAATTAACTTTGAACAATCAAAAGAATGTAACTGTGACAAGGTAAAGCACGACAAAACACTACTGAAATATTCCAACTCTTGCATTTCAATGAAAGAAATTCAAAATGAACTTTGAAAAATTACGAGAATGTAACTGTGACAAGGTAAACCACGACAAGACACTACTGAAATATTCCAACTCTTGCATTTCAACGAAAGAAATTCAAAATGAACTTTGAAAAATCAAGAGAATGTAACTGTGACAATGTAAAGCACGACAAAACACCACTGAAATATTCCAACTCATGCATATCAAAGAAATAAATTCAAAATGAACTTTTAAAAATAAAGAGAATTTAACTGTGACATCTTAAAACACGACAAAAAACTACCGAAATATTCCAACTCGTGCATGTAAACAAAATAAATCCTATACTAACTTTTAAAAATCAAGAAAATATAACTGTGACAAGTTAAACCAACACAAAAAACTACTGAAATATTCCAACTCATGCATTTCGAAGAACGAAATTCAAACTGAATTTTGAAAAAATAAATAGAATGTAAATTTGACAAGGTAAACCACAACAAGACACTACTGAAATAATCCAACTCTTGCATTTCGACGAAAGAAATTCAAAATGAACTTTGAAAAATCAAGAGAATGTAACTGTGACAAGGTAAACCACAACAAAACACTACTGAAATATTCCAACTCTTGCATTTCTACGAAAGAAATTCAAAATGAACTTTGAAAAATCAAGAGAATGTAACTGTGACAAGGTAAACTACAACAAAACACTACTGAAATATTACAACTCTTGCATTTCAACGAAAGAAATTCAAAATGAACTTTGAAAAATCAAGAGAATGTAACTGTGACAAAGTAAACCACGACAAAACACTACTAAAATATTCCAACTCTTGCATTTCAACGGAAGAAATTCAAAATGAACTTTGAAAAATCAAGAGAATGTAACTGTGACAAGGTAAACCACAACAAAACACTACTTAAATATTCCATCTCTTGAATTTCAATGAAAGCAATTCAAAATCAACTTTGAAAAATAAAGATAATGTAACTGTGACAAGTTAAACCACTACATAACACTACTGAAATATTACAAATCTTGCATTTAAACGAAAAAAATTCAAAATGAACTTTGAAAAATCAAAAGAATGTAACTGTGACAAGGTAAACCACGACAAGACACTACTGACATATTCCAACTCTTGCATTTCAACGAAAGAAATTAAAAATGAACTTTGAAAAATCAAGAGAATGTAACTGTGACAATGTAAACTAAAACAACACACTACTGAAATATTCCAACTCTTGCATTTCAACGATAGAAATCCAAAATGAAATTCGAAAAATCGTGGGACTTTAAGTGTATCAAGGTAAACCACGACAAGAAACTTCTGAAATAATCCAAATTTTAAATGTCACACAAAAAAAAACAAAATGAAATTTTAAAAATCTCGGAAAAGAAACTTTGAAAAGTTAAACAACAACAAAACACTACTGAAATAATCCAACTCTTGCATATCAAAGAAAGAAATCCAAAATGAACTTTGAAAAATCAAGAGAATGTAACTGTGACAAGGAAAAGCACGAAAAAACACTACTTAAATAATCCAACTCTTTCATTACAAAGAAAGAAATTCAAAATGAAATTTGAAAAATCAAAAGAATGTAACTGTTACAAGATAAACCACGCCAAAACACTTCTGAAATATTACAACTATTTCATTTCAAAGAAATTAATTCAAAAATGAACTTTGAACAATTAAAATAATGTAACTGTGACTAGGTAAAGCACTACAAAACACGACTGAAATATTCCGACTCTTGCATTTCAATGAAAATAAATTCAATATGAACTTTCAAAAATTAATATAATGTAACTGTGACAAGCTAAACCACGACAAGACACTACTTAAATATTCCAACTCTTGCATTTCAACGAAAGAAATTCAAAATGAACTTTGAAAGAATCAAGAGAATGTAACTGTGACAAGGCAAACCGCAATAAAACACTACTGAAATATTCCAACTCTTGCATTTCAATGAAAGAAATCCAAAATGAACTTTGAAAATCAAGAAAATGTAAGTGTGACAAGGTAAACTACAACAAAATACTACTGAAATATTCCAACTCTTGCATTTCAATGAAAGAAATCCAAAATGAGCTTTGAAAAATCAAGATAATTTAACTGTGACAAGGTAAACCACTACAAAACACTACTGAAATATTCCAACTCTTGCATTTCAAGGAAAGAAATACAAAATGAACTTTTAAAAATCAAGAGAATGTAACTTTGACAAGGTAACGCACAACAAAACACTACTGAAATATTCCAACTCTTGCATTTCAATGAAAGAAATCCAAAATAAACTTTGAAAAATCAAGAAAATGTAACTGTGACAATGTAAACCACAACAAAATACTATTGAAATATTTCAACTCTTGCATTTCAATGAAAGAAATCCAATATGAACTTTGAAAAATCAAGAGAATGTAACTGTGACAAGGTAAAGCACAACAAAACACTACTGAAATATTTCAACTCTTACATTTCAAAGAAAGAAATCCAAAATGAACTTTGAAAAATCAAGAGAATGTAACTGTGACAAGGTAAACCACGACAAAACACTACTGACAACCACGACAAAACACTACTGAAATATTCCAACTCTTGCATGTCAATGAAAGAAATCCAAAATGAACTTTGAAAAATCAAGAGAATGTAACTGTGACAATGTAAAGCACAACAAAACACTACTGAAATATTCCAACTCTTGCATTTCAACGAAAGAAATTCAAAATGAACATTGAAAAATCAAGAGAATGTAACTGTGACAATGTAAAGCACAACAAAACACTACTGAAATAATCCAACTCATGCATTTCGACGAAAGATATTCAAAATGAACTTTGAAAAAATCAAGAATATTTAACTGTGACACTGTAAACCACTACAAAACACAACTAAGATATTTCAACTTTTGCATTTTAACGAAAGAAATTCAAAATGAACTTTGAAATATCAAGAGTATGTAACTGTGACAAGGTAAACAACAAAAAAACACTACTGAAATATTCCTAGTCTTGCATTTAAATGAAATAAAATCAAAATGAAATTTTAAAAATAACTAGAATGTAACTGTTAAATTATAAAAAACGAAAAAACTCTACTTAAATATTACAACTATTTAATTTAAAAGAAAGAAATACAAAATTAGCTTTTAAATATCAAGAAAATATATGTGTGACAAGTTTAACCACAACAATACACTACTGAAATATTACAACTGTTGAATTTCAACGAAAGAAATTCAAAATGAAATTTGAAAAATCAATAGAATGTAAATGTGACAAGGAAAAGCACGACAAAACACTACTGAAATATTCCAACTCTTGCATTTCAACGAAATAAATTCAAAATGAACTTTGAAAAATAAAAAGAATGTAACTGTGACAAGTTAAACTACGAAAAAACACTAATGAAATATTACAACTCTTTCATTTCAAATAAAGTAATTCAAAAATGAACTTTGAACAATCAAGAGAATGTAACTGTGACAATGTAAACCACAAAAAAACACTACTGAAATATTCCAACTCTTGCATTTCAATGAAAGAAATTCAAAATGAACTTTGAAAAATTAAGAGAATGTAACTGTGACAAGGTAAACTACGACAAAACACTACTGAAATATTCAAACTCTTGCATTTCAACGAAAGAAATTCAAAATGAACTTTGAAAAATTAAGAGAATGTAACTTTGACAATGAAAACCACGACAAAACACTATTGAAATATTCCAACTCTTGCATTTCAACGAAAGAAATTCAAAATGAACTTTGAAAAATAAAGAGAATTTAACTGTGACAAGGTAAACCACGACAAAACACTACTGAAATAGTCCAACTCTTGCATTTCAACGAAAGAAATTCAAAATGAACTTTGAAAAATAAAGAGAATGTAACTGTGACAATTTAAACCACAACAATACACTACTGAAATAATCCAACTCATGCATTTCGACGAACTGAATTCAAAATTAACTTTGAAAAAATCAAGAGAATGTAACTGTGACAAGATAAACCACAACAAGACACTACTGAAATAATCCAACTCTTGCATTTCGACGAAAGAAATTCAAAATGAACTTTGAAAAATCAAGAGAATGTAACTGTGACAAGGTAAACCACAACAAAACACAACTGAAATATTCCAACTCTTGCATTTCGACGAAAGAAATTAAAAATGAACTTTGAAAAATCAAGAGAATGTAACTGTGACAAGGTAAACTACAACAAAACACTACTGAAATATTCCAACTCTTGCATTTCAATGAAAGAAATTCAAAATGAACTTTGAAAAATCAAGAGAATGTAACTGTGACAAATTAAACCACAACAAAACAATAATCAAATATTCCAACTCTTGCATTTCAACGTAAGAAATTAAAAATGAACTTTGAAAAATCAAGAGAATGTAACTTTGACAAGGTAAACAACAACAAAACACTACTGAAATATTCCTTCTCTTGCATTTCAATGAAAGAAATTCAAAATGAACTTTGAAAAATCAAGAGAATGTAACTGTGACAAGGAAAACCACGACAAAACACTACTGAAATATTCCAACTCTTGCATTTCAACGAAAGAAATTCAAAATGAACTTTGAAAAATCAAAAGAATGTAACTGTGACAAGGTAAACCACTACAAGACACTACTGAAATATTCCAACTCTTGCATTTCAACGAAAGAAATTAAAAATGAACTTTGAAAAATCAAGAGAATGTAACTGTGACAAGGTAAACAACAACAAAACACTACTGAAATATTCATACTCTTGCATTTCAAAGAAAGAAATTCAAAATGAACTTTGAAAAATCAAGAGAATGTAACTGTGACAAGGTAAAGCACAACAAAACACTACTGAAATATTCTAACTCTTGCATTTCAATGATAGAAATTCACAATGAACTTTGAAAATCAAGAGAATGTAACTGTGACAAGGTAAACCACTACAAAACACTACTGAAATATTTCAACTCTTGCATCTAAACGAAAGACATTCAAAATGAAATTTGAAAAATAAAGAGAATGTAACTGTGACAAGGTAAACCACGACAAAACACTACTGAAATATTCCAACTCTTGCATTTCAACGAAAGAAATTCAAAATGAACTTTGAAAAATCAATAGAATGTAATTGTGACAAGTTAAACTACGACAAAACACTACTGAAATATTCCAACTCTTTCATTTCAACGAAAGAAATTCAAAAATGAACTTTGAACAATCAAAAGAATGTAACTGTGACAAGGTAAAGCACGACAAAACACTACTGAAATATTCCAACTCCTGCATTTCAATGAAAGAAATTCAAAATGAACTTTGAAAAATCAAGAGAATGTAACTGTGACAAGGTAAACCACGACAAAACACTACTGAAATATTCCAAATCTTGCATTTCAGCGAAAGAAATTCAAAATGAACTTTGAAAAATTAATAGAATGTAACTGTGACAATGTAAATCACGACAAAACACTACTGAAATATTCCAACTCTTGCATTTAAACGAAAGAAATTCAAAATGAACTTTTAAAAATTAAGAGAATGTAAATGTGAAAAGGTAAACCACGACAAAACACTACTGAAATATTCCAACTCTTGAATTTCAACTAAAGAAATTCAAAATGAACTTTGAAAAATCAAGAGAATGTAACTGTGACAAGGTAAAGCACAACAAAACACTACTGAAATAATCCAACTCATGCATTTCTACGAAAGATATTCAAAATGAACTTTGAAAAAATAAAGAGAATGTAACTGTGACAAGGTAAACCACGACAAAACACTACTGAAATATTTCAACTCTTGCATTTCAACGAAAGAAATTCAAAATGAACTTTGAAAAATCAAGAGAATGTAACTGTGACAAGGTAAACTACAACAAAACACTACTGAAATATTCCAACTATTGCATTTCAATGAAAGAAATTAAAAATGAACTTTGAAAGATCAAGAGAATGTAACTGTGACAAGTTAAACCACGACAAAACATTACTGAAATAATCCAACTCTTGCATTTCAACGAAAGAAATTCAAAATGAACTTTGAAAAATCAAGAGAATGTAACTGTGACAAGGAAAAGCACTAAAAAACACTACTGAAATATTCCAACTCTTGCATTTCAACGAAAGAAATTCAAAATGAAATTTGAAAAATCAAAAGAATGTAAGTGTGACAAGTTAAACTACGACAAAACACTATTGAAATATTCCAACTCTTGCATTTCAATGAAAGAAATTCAAAATTTAACTTTGAACGATCAAATGAATGTAACTGTGACAAGGTAAGGCACGACAAAACACTACTGAAATATTCCAACTCGTGCATTTCAATGAAAGAAATTCAAAATGAACTTTGAAAAATTAAGAGAATGTAACTGTGACAAGGTAAACCAAGACAAGACACTACTGAAATATTCCAATTCTTGCATTTCAACGAAAGAAATTCAAATTGAACTTTGAAAAATCAAGAGAATGTAACTGTGACAATGTAAAGCACGACAAAACACTACTGAAATATTCAAACTCTTGCATTTCAAAGAAAGAAATTCAAAATGAACTTTGAAAAATCAAGAGAATGTAACTGTGACAAGGTAAACCACGACAAAACACTACTGAAATATTCCAACTCTTGCATTTCAAAGAAAGAAATTCAAAACGAACTTTGAAAAATCAAGAGAATGTAACTGTGACAATGTAAACCACAACAAGACACTACTGAAATAATCCAACTCATGCATTTCGACGAAAGGAATTCAAAATGAACTTTGAAAAAATCAATAGAATGTAAATGTGACAAGATAAACCACAACAAGACACTACTGAAATAATCCAACTCTTGCATTTCGACGAAAGAAATTCAAAATGAACTTTGAAAAATCAAGAGAATGTAAATGTGACAAGGTAAACCACAACAAAACACAACTGAAATATTCCAACTCTTGTATTTCAACGAAAGAAAATCAAAATTAACATAGAAAAATCAATAAAACGTAACTGTGACAATGTAAACTACAACAAAACACTACTGAAATATTCCAATTCTTGCATTTCAATTGAAGAAATCCAAAATGGACTTCAAAAAATCACGATAATTTAGATGTGACAAGATAAACCACAACAAAACACTACTGAAATATTCCAAGTCTTGCATTTCAACGTAAGAAATTCAAAATTAACATTGAAAAATCAAGAGAATGTAACTGTGACAAGGTAAACTACAACAAAACACTACTGAAATATTCCATCTCTTGCATTTCAATGAAAGAAATTCAAAATCAACATTGAAAAATCAAGAGAATGTAACTGTGACAAGGTAAACCACGACAAAACACTACTGAAATAATCCAACTCTTGCATTTCAACGAAAGAAATTCAAAATGAACTTTGAAAAATCAAAAGAATGTAACTGTGACAAGGTAAACCACGACAAGACACTACTGAAATATTCCAACTCTTGCATTTCAAAGAAAGAAATTAAAAATTAACTTTTAAAAATCAAGAAAATGTAAGTCTGACAAGTTAAACCACAACCAAACACTACTGAAATATTCCAGCTCTTGCATTTCAACGAAAGAAATTCAAAATAAACT
This sequence comes from Artemia sp. Qi Xiang Cuo, assembly GCF_049724085.1. NCBI lineage: Eukaryota > Metazoa > Arthropoda > Branchiopoda > Anostraca > Artemiidae > Artemia > Artemia sp. Qi Xiang Cuo. The sequence goes on along the minus strand of NC_142801.1, from coordinate 70,296,092 downwards.
TTGAAAAATCAAGAAAATGTATCTCTGACAAAGTAAACCACGACAAAACACTGTTGAAATATTACCATTCTTTCATTTTAACGTTAGAAATTCAAAATGAACTTTGAAAAATTAAGAAAATGTAGCTGAGACATGGAAAACGACGACAAAACATTACTGACATAATCAAATTCTTGCATATCAACGAAAGAAATCCAAAATGAACTTTGAAAAATCAAGAGAATGTAACAGTGACAAGGTAAACCACGACAAAACACTACTGAAATATTCCAACTCTTGCATTTCAACGAAAGAAATTCAAAATGAACTTTAAAAAATCAAAAGAATGTAAGTGTGACAAGTTAAACTACGACAAAACACTACTGAAATATTCCAACTCTTGAATTTCAACGAAAGAAATTCCAAAATGAACTTTGAAAAATCAAAAGAATGTAACTGTGACAAGGTAAACCACGACAAAACACTACTGAAATATTCTAACTCTTGCATTTCAACGAAAGAAATTCAAAATGAACTTTGAAAAATTAAGAGAAAGTAACTGTGACAAGGTAAACCACGACAATACACTACTGAAATATTCCAACTCTTGCATTTCAACGAAAGAAATTAAAAATGAACTTTGAAAGAATCAAGAGAATGTAACTGGGACTAGGTAAACCGCAACAAAACACTACTGAAATATTCCAACTCTTGCATTTCAATGAAATATTCCTGCTGAAATATTCCAACTCTTGCATTTCAAAGAAAGAAATCCAAAATAAACTTTGAAAAATCAAGAGAATGTAACTGTGACAAGGTAAACCACGACAAAACACTACTGAAATAATCCAGCTGTTGCATTTCAACGAAATAAATTCAAAATGAACTTTTTGAAAAATCAAGAGAATGTAGTTATGACAAGGTAAACCACAACAAAACATTACTGAATTATTCCAACTCTCGCATTTCAATGAAAGAAATTCAAAATGAACTTTGAAAAATCGAGAGAATGTAACTGTTACAAGGAAAAGCACGAAAAAACACTACTGAAATATTCCAACTCTTGCATTTCAACGAAAGAAATTCAAAATGAAATATGAAAAATCAAAATAATGTAATTGTGAAAATATAAACTAAGAAAAAAAACTACTTAAATATTAAAACTATTTCATTTAAAATAAATAAATTCCAAATTTAACTTTGAAAAATAAAAAGAATGTAAATGTGACAAGGTAAAGCACGACAAAACACAACTGAAATATTCCAACTCTTGCATTTCAACGAAAGAAATACAAAATGAACTTTGAAAAATTAAGAGAAAGTAACTGTGACAAGGTAAACCACGACAAGACACTACTGAAATATTCCAACTCTTGCATTTCAACGAAAGAAATTAAAAATGAACTTTGAAAGAATCAAGAGAATGTAACTGGGACTAGGTAAACCGCAACAAAACACTACTGAAATATTCCAACTCTTGCATTTCAATGAAATATTCCTGCTGAAATATTCCAACTCTTGCATTTCAACGAAAGAAATTCAAAATGAACTTTGAAAAATCAAGAGAATGTAACTGTGACAAGGTAAACCACGACAAAACACTACTGAAATAATCCAACTCTTGCATTTCAACGAAATTCAAAATGAACTTTAAAAAATCAAAAGAATGTAAGTGTGACAAGTTAAACTACGACAAAACACTACTGAAATATTCCAACTCTTGCATTTCAACGAAAGAAATTCCAAAATGAACTTTGAAAAATCAAAAGAATGTAACTGTGACAAGGTAAAGCACGACAAAACACTACTGAAATATTCCAACTCTTGCATTTCAATGAAAGAAATTCAAAATGAACTTTGAAAAATTAAGAGAATGTAACTGTGACAAGGTAAACCACGACAAGACACTACTGAAATATTCCAACTCTTGCATTTCAACGAAAGAAATTAAAAATGAACTTTGAAAGAATCAAGAGAATGTAACTGGGACTAGGTAAACCGCAACAAAACACTACTGAAATATTCCAACTCTTGCATTTCAATGAAATATTCCTGCTGAAATATTCCAACTCTTGCATTTCAACGAAAGAAATTCAAAATGAACTTTGAAAAATCAAGAGAATGTAACTGTGACAAGGTAAACCACGAAAACACACTACTGACATAATCCAACCCTTGCATTTCAACAAAAGAAATTCAAAATGAATTTTGAAAAATAAAGTGAATGTAACTGTGACAAGGAAAAGCACGAAAAAAAACTACTGAAATATTCCAACTCTTGCATTTCAACGAAAGAAATTCAAAATGAACTTTAAAAAATCAAAAGAATGTAAGTGTGAAAATTTAAACTACGACAAAACACTACTGAAATATTCCAACTCTTGCATTTCAACGAAAGAAATTCCAAAATGAACTTTGAAAAATCAAAAGAATGTAACTGTGACAAGGTAAAGCACGACAAAACACTACTGAAATATTCCAACTCTTGCATTTCAACGAAAGAAATTCAAAATGAACTTTTAAAAATTAAGAGAAAGTAACTGTGACAAGGTAAGCCACGACAAGACACTACTGAAATATTCCAACTCTTGCATTTCAACGAAAGAAATTAAAAATGAACTTTGAAAGAATCAAGAGAATGTAACTGGGACTAGGTAAACCGCAACAAAACACTACTGAAATATTCCAACTCTTGCATTTCAATGAAAGAAATCCAAAATGAACTTTGAAAATCAAGAAAATTTAAGTGTGACAAGGTAAACTACAACAAAATACTACTGAAATATTCCAACTCTTGCATTTCAAAGAAATAAATCCAAAATGAGATTTGAAAAATCAAGAGAATTTAACTGTGACAAGGTAAACCACAACAAAACACTACTGAAATATTCCAACTCATGCATTTCAACAAAAGAAATCCAAAATGAACTTAGAAAAATCAAGAGAATGTAACTGTGACAAGGTAAACCACGACAAAACACTACTGAAATATTACAACTCTTGCATTTCAACGAAAGAAATTCAAAATGAACTTTGAAAAATCAAGAGAATGTAACTGTGACAAGGTAAACTACAACAAAACACTACTGAAATATTCCAACTCTTGCATTTCAATGAAAGAAATTCAAAATGGACTTTGAAAGATTAAGAGAATGTAACTTTGACAATGTAAAGCACAACAAAACACTACTGAAATATTCCAACTCTTGCATTTCAATGAAAGAAATACAAAATGAACTTTGAAAAATCAAGAGAATGTAACTGTGACAAGGTAAACCACGACAAAACACTACTGAAATATTCCAACTCTTGCATTTCAAAGAAAGAAATTCAAAATGAACTTTTAAAAATTAAAAGAATGTAACTGTGACAATGTAAACCACGACAAAACACTACTGAAATATTCCAACTCTTTCTTTTCAACGAAAGAAATTAAAAATGAACTTTGAAAAATCAAGAGAATGTAACTGTGACAAGGTAAACTACAACAAAACACTACTGAAATATTCATACTCTTGCATTTCAACGAAAGAAATTCAAAATGAACTTTGAAAAATCAAGAGAATGTAACTGTGACAAGGTAAACCATGACAAAACACTACTGAAATATTTCAACTCTTGCATATCAACGATAGAAATTCAAAATTAAATTTGAAAAATCAAGAAAATATAACAATAACAAGGTAAACCACGAAAAAATACCAATTAAATATTCCAACTTTTACATTATACAGATATAAATCAAACATGAACTTACAAAAATCAAAAGAATGTAACTGTGACAATGAAAAGCACAACAAAACACTACTGAAATAATCCAACTCTTGCATTTCAACGAAAGAAATTCAAAATGAAATTTGAAAAATAAAGAGAATGTAAGTGTGACAAGTTAAACAACGACAAAACACTACTGAAATATTCCAACTCTTGCATTTCAACGAAAGAAATTACAAAATGAACTTTGAAAAATTAATAGAATGTAACTGTGACAAGGTAAGCCACGACAAAACACTACTGAAATATTCCAACTCTTGCATTTCAATCAAATAAATTCAAAATGAACTTTTAAAAATCAAGAGAATGTAACTGTGACACTGTAAACAAAGACAATACACTACTTAAATATTCTAAATCTTTCATTTCAACGAGAGAAGTTCAAAATAAACTTTGAAAAATCAAGAGACTGTAACTGTGACAATGTAAAGCACGACAAAACACTACTGAAATATTCCAACTCTTGCATTTCAACGAAAGAAATTCAAAATAAACTTTGAAAAATTAAGAGAATGTAACTGTTAAAATGTAAACCACGACAAAACACTACTGAAATAATCCAACTCTTGCATTTCCACGAAAGAAATTCAAAATGAACTTTGAAAAATCAAGAGAATGTAACAGTGACAATGTAAAGCACAACAAAACACTACTGAAATAATCCAACTCATGCATTTCGACGAAAGATATTCAAAATGAACTTTGAAAAAATCAAGAGAATGTAACTGTGACAAGGTAAACCACGACAAAACACTACTGAAATATTTCAACTCTTGCATTTCAACGAAAGAAATACAAAATGAACTTTTAAAAATCAAGAGAATGTAACTGTGACAAGTTAAACCACGACAAAACACTACTGAAATATTTCAACTCTTGCATTACAATGAAAGAAATTAGAAATTAACGTTGAAAAATCAATAAAATGTAACTGTTAGAAGGGAAACCAAAAAAAAACACTGCTGAAATATTCTAACTTGTGCAATACATTTAAAAAAATCGAGTATCGACTTCTAAAAATTGAAGGACTTTAACCTTGACCCGGTCAAACACGATGAAACATTCATTAAATAAAACTACTCCTACATTTCAACGAATGAAATCCAAAATGAAATTTTAAAAATAACGAAAATTTAGGTTTTATACTATAAACCACGACATAACATTACTGACATATTACACCTGTTGTATTTCAATGAAATAAATTCAAAATGAACGTTGAAAAATCGATAGAATTTAACTGTGACAAGGAAAACCACGAAAAAACACTACTGAAATATTCAAACTCTTGCATTTCAACGAAAGAAATTCAAAATGAACTTTGAAAAATAAAAAGAATGTAAGTGTGACAAGTTAAACTACGACAAAACACTACTGAAATATTCCAACTCTTGCATTTCAACGAAAGAAATTCCAAAATTAACTTTTAAAAATCAAAAGAATGTAACTGTGACAAGGTAAAGCACGACAAAACACTACTGAAATATTCCAACTCTTGCATTTCAACGAAAGAAATTCAAAATGAACTTTGAAAAATTAAGAGAAAGTAACTGTGACGAGGTAAGCCACGACAAGACACTACTGAAATATTCCAACTCTTGCATTTCAACGAAAGAAATTCAAAATGAACATTGAAATAATCAAGAGAATGTAACTGGGACTAGGTAAACCGCAATAAAACACTACTGAAATATTCCAACTCTTGCATTTCAATGAAAGAAATACAAAATGAACTTTGAAAATCAAGAAAATGTAAGTGTGACAAGGTAAACTACAACAAAATACTACTGAAATATTCCAACTCTTGCATTTCAATGAAAGAAATCCAAAATGAGCTTTGAAAAATCAAGAGAATTTAACTGTGACAAGGTAAACCACTACAAAACACTACTGAAATATTCCAACTCTTGCATTTCAACGAAAGAAATCCAAAATGAACTTTGAAAAATCAAGAGAATGTAACTTTGACAAGGTAACGCACAACAAAACACTACTGAAATATTCCAACTCTTGCATTTCAATGAAAGAAATCCAAAATAAACTTTGAAAAATCAAGAAAATGTAACTCTGACAAGGTAAACCACAACAAAATACTATTGAAATATTTCAACTCTTGCATTTTAATGAAAGAAATCCAAAATGAACTTTGAAAAATCAAGAGAATGTAACTGTGACAAGGTAAAGCACAACAAAACACTACTGAAATATTTCAACTCTTACATTTCAATGAAAGAAATCAAAAATGAACTTTGAAAAATCAAGAGAATGTAACTGTGACAAGGTAAAGCACAACAAAACACTACTGAAATATTTCAACTCTTACATTTCAATGAAAGAAATCCAAAATGAACTTTGAAAAATCAAGAGAATGTAACTGTGACAAGGTAAACCCCGACTAAACACTACTGACAACCACGACAAAACACTAATGAAATATTACAACTATTGCATTTCAATGAAAGAAATCAAAAATGGACTTTGAAAAATTAGGAGAATTTAACTTTTACAATGTAAACCACAACAAAACTCTACTGAAATATTCCAACTCTTGCATTTCAACGAAAGAAATCCAAAATGAACTTTGAAAAATCAAGAGAATGTAACTGTGACAATGTAAAGCACAACAAAACACTACTGAAATAATCCAACTCATGCATTTCGACGAAAGATATTCAAAATGAACTTTGAAAAAATCAAGAATATGTAACTGTGACAAGGTAAACCACGACAAAACACTACTGAAATATTCCAACTTTTGCATTTCAACGAAAGAAATTCAAAATGAACTTTGAAAAATCAAGAGAATGTAACTGTGACAAGGTAAACCACGACAAAACACTACTGAAATAATCCAACTCTTGCATTTCAATGACAGAAATTTAAAATGAACTTTGAAAAATCAAGAGAATGTAACTGTGACAAGGAAAAGCACGACAAAACACTACTGAAATATTCCAACTCTTGCATTTCAAATAAAGAAATTCAAAATGAAATTTGAAAAATAAAAAGAATTTAAGTGTGACAAGTTAAAATACGACAAAACACTACTGAAATATTCCAACTCTTTCATTTCAAAGAAATAAATTCAAAAATGAACTTTGAACAATCAACAGAATGTAACTGTGACAAGTTAAAGCACGACAAAACACTCCTGAAATATTCCAACTCTTGAATTTCAATGAAAGAAATTCAAAATGAACTTTGAAAAATTACGAGAATGTAACTGTGACAAGGTAAACCACGACAACACACTACTGAAATATTCCAACTCTTGCATTTCAACGAAAGAAATTCAAAATGAACTTTGAAAAATCAAGAGAATGTAACTGTGACAATGTAAAGCACGACAAAACACCACTGAAATATTCCAACTCTTGCATTTCAAAGAAAGAAATTCAAAATGAACTTTGAAAAATTAAGAGAATGTAACTGTGACAAGGTAAACCACGACAAAACACTACCGAAATATTCCAACTCTTGCATTTCAACGAAAGAAATTCAAAATGAACTTTGAAAAATCAAGAGAATGTAACTGTGACAAGGTAAACCACAACAATACACTACTGAAATAATCCAACTCATGCATTTCGACGAACGGAATTCAAAATGAACTTTGAAAAAATCAAGAGAATGTAACTGTGACAAGGTAAACCACGACAAAACACTACTGAAATAATCCAACTCTTGCATTTCAACGAAAGAAATTCAAAATGAACTTTGAAAAATCAAGAGAATGTAACTGTGACAAGGAAAAGCACGACAAAACACTACTGAAATATTCCAACTCTTGCATTTCAACGAAAGAAATTCAAAATGAAATTTGAAAAATAAAAAGAATGTAAGTGTGACAAGTTAAACTACGACAAAACACTACTGAAATATTCCAACTCTTGCATTTCAACGAAATAAATTAAAAAATTAAATTTGAACAATCAAAAGAATGTAACTGTGACAAGGTAAAGCACGACAAAACACTACTGAAATATTCCAACTCTTGCAATTGAATGAAATAAATTCAAAATGAACTTTGAAAAATTACGAGAATGTAACTGTGACAAGGTAAACCACGACAAGACACTAATGAAATATTCCAACTCTTGCATTTCAACGAAAGAAATTCAAAATGAACTTTGAAAAATTAAGAGAATGTAACTGTGACAATGTAAAGCACGACAAAACACTACTGAAATATTCTAACTCTTGCATTTCAACGAAAGAAATTCAAAATAAACTTTGAAAAATTAAGAGAATGTAACTGTGACAAGGTAAACCACGACAAAACACTACCGAAATATTCTAACTCTTGCATTTCAATGAAATAAATTCAAAATGAACTTTGAAAAATCAAGAGAATGTAACTGTTAAAATTTAAACCACAACAAGACACTACTGAAATACTCCAACTCATGCATTTCGACGAACTGAATTCAAAATGAACTTTGAAAAAATAAAGAGAATGTAACTGTGACAAGTTAAACCACAACAATACACTAGTGAAATATTCCAACTCTTGTATTTCTACGAAAGAAATTCAAAATTAACTTTGAAAAATCAAGAGAATGTAACTGTGACAAGGTAAACCACAACAAAACACTACTGAAATATTCCAACTCTTGCATTTCGACGAAAGAAATTCAAAATAAACTTTTAAAAATCAAGAGAATGTAACTGTGACAATTTAAACTACAACAACACACTACTGAAATATTCCAACTCTTGCATTTCAAATAAAGAAATTCAAAATGAACTTTGAAAAATCAAGAGAATGTAACTGTGACAAAGTAAACCACAACAAAACACTACTAAAATATTCCAACTCTTGCATTTCAACGGAAGAAATTCAAAATGAACTTTGAAAAATCAAGAGAATGTAACTGTGACAAGGTAAACCACAACAAAACACTACTGAAATATTCCATCTCTTGCATTTCAATGAAAGAAATTCAAAATCAACTTTGAAAAATCAAGAGAATGTAACTGTGACAAGGTAAACCACGACAAAACACTACTGAAATAATCCAACTCTTGCATTTCAAAGAAAGAAATTCAAAATGAACATTTAAAAATCAACAGAATGTAACTGTGACAAGGTAAACCACTACAAGACACTACTGAAATATTCCAACTCTTGCATTTCAAAGAAAGAAATTCAAAATTAACTTTGAAAAATCAAGAGAATGTAACTGTGACAAGTTAAACTACAACAACCCACTACTGAAATATTCATACTCTTTCATTACAACGATAGAAATTAAAAATTAACTTTGAAAAATCAAGAGAATGTAACTGTGACAAGGTAAAGCACAACAAAACACTACTTAAATATTCCAACTCTTTCATTTCAATGAATGAAATTCGAAAGGAACTTTGAAAAAATCAAGACAAAGTAACTGTGATAAGGTAAACCACGACAACACATTAATGACATATTAAAACTATTTAATTTCAATGACAGAAATTCAAAATGAACTTTGAAAAATCAAGAGAATGTAACTGTGACAAGGAAAAGCACGAAAAAAAACTACTGAAATATTCCAACTCTTGCATTTCAACGAAAGAAATTCAAAATGAAATTTGAAAAATCAAAAGAATGTAAGTGTGACAAGTTAAACTACGAAAAAACACTACTGAAATATTCCAACTCTTTCATTTCAACGAAAGAAATTAAAAAATGAACTTTGAAAAATCAATAGAATGTAACTGTGAAAAGGTAAACCACAACAAAACACTACTGAAATATTCCAACTCTTGCATTTCATTGAAAGAAATTCAAAATGAACTTTGAAAAATTAAGAGAATATAACTGTGACAAGGTAAACCACGAAAAAACACTACTGAAATATTCCAACTCATTCATTTCAACGAAAGAAATCCAAAATGAACTTTTAAAAATTAAGAGAATGTAACTGTGACAATGTAAACCACGACAAAACACTACTGAAATATTCCAACTCTTGCATTTCAACGAAAGAAATTCAAAATGAACTTTGAAAAATTAAGAGAATGTAACTGTGAAAAGGTAAACCACGACAAAACACTACTGAAATATTCCAACTCTTGCATTTCAAGGAAAGAAATTAAAAATGAACTTTGAAAAATCAAGAGAATGTAACAGTGACAATGTAAAGAACAACAAAACACTACTGAAATAATCCAACTCATTCATTTCGACGAAAGATATTCAAAATGAACTTTGAAAAAATCAAAAGAATGTAACTGTGACAAGGTAAACCACGACAAAACAATAATGAAATATTTCAACTCTTGCATTTCCAGGAAAGAAATTCAAAATGAACTTTGAAAAATAAAGAGAATGTAACTGTGACAAGGTAAACAACAACAAAACACTACTGAAATATTCCAACTCTTGCATTTCAATGAAAGAAATTCAAAATGAACTTTGAAATATCAAGAAAATGTAATTGTGATAAGGTAAACCACTACAAAACATTACTGAAATAATCCAACTCTTGCATTTCAATGAAAGAAATTAAAAATGAACTTTTAAAAATCAAGAGAATGTAACTGTGACAAGGAAAAGCACGAAAAAACACTACTGAAATATTCCAACTCTTGCATTTCAACTAAAGAAATTCAAAATGAAATTTGAAAAATCAAAAGAATGTAAGTGTGACAATTTAAACCACGAAAAAACACTACTGAAATATTCCAACTCTTGCATTTCAACGAAAGAAATTCAAAAATGAACTTTGAACAATCAAAAGAATGTAACTCTTACAAGGTAAAGCACGACAAAACACTACTGAAATATTCCAACTCTTGCATTTCAATGAAAGAAATTCAAAATTAACTATGAAAAATTAAGAGAATGTAACTGTGACAAGGTAAACCAAGACAAGACACTACTGAAATATTCCAACTCTTGCATTTCAACGAAAGAAATTCAAAATGAACTTTGAAAAATTAAGAGAATGTAACTGTGACAATGTAAAGCACGACAAAAGACTACTGAAATATTCCAACTCTTGCATTTCAACGAAAGAAATTCAAAATGAACTTTGAAAAATCAAGAGAATGTAACTGTGACAAGGTAAACCACAACAAGACACTACTGAAATAATCCAACTCATGCATTTCGAAGAACTGAATTCAAAATGAAATTTTAAAAAATCAAAAGAATGTAACTGTGACAAGAGAAACCACAACAATACACTAGTGAAATAATCCAACTCTTGCATTTCGACGAAAGAAATTCAAAATGAACTTTGAAAAATCAAGAGAATGTAAATGTGACAAGGTAAACCACAACAAAACACAACTGAAATATTCCAACTCTTGCATTTCAATGAAAAAAATTCAAAATAAACTTAGAAGAATTAATAGAACCTAACTTTTACAATGTATACTACAACAAAGCACTACTGAAATATTCCAACTCTTGCATTTCAAATGAAAAAATCCAAAATCGACTTCTAAAAATCAAGAGAATTTAGTTGTGACATAGTAAACCATAAAAAAATAATACTAAAATATTCCAGGTCCTGAATCTCAACGGAAGAAATTAAAAATGAACTTTGAAAAATTAAGAAAATGTAACTGTGACAAGGTAAACTACAACAAAACACTAATGAAATATTCCAACTCTTGCATTTCTACGAAAGAAATTCAAAATAAACGTTGAAAAATCAAGAGAATGTAACTGTGACAAGCTAAACCACGACAAAACACTACTGAAATAATCCAACTCTTGCATTTAAACGAAAGAAATTCAAAATGAACATTTAAAAATCAAAAGAATGTAACTGTGACAAGGTAAACCACTACAAAACACTACTGAAATATTCCAACTCTTGCATTTTAATGAATGAAATTGAAAATGAACTTTGAAAAATCAAGAGATTGTAACTGTGACAAGCTAAACAACAACAACACACTAATGAAATATTCAAACTCTTGCATTTCAATGACGGAAATTCAAAATGAACTTTGAAAAATCAAGTAAATGTAACTATGATAAGGTAAACCATGACAAAACACTACTTAAATATTCCAAATACTGAATTTCAACGAAATAAATCCAAAATGAACTTTTAAAAATCATGAGAATTTAAATGTGACTAGGAAAACCGCAAGATGACGCTATTTAATTATTCCAACTCTTGTATTTCAACGAAAGAAATTCAAAATGAACTTTGAAAAATGAAGAGAATGTAACTGTGACAAGGTAAACCACGATAAGACACTACTGAAATATTCCAACTCTTGCATTTCAATGAAAGAAATACAAAATGAACTTTGAAAAAATCAAGAGAATGTAACTGTGACAATGTAAACCACAACAAGACACTACTGAAATAATCCAACTCATGCATTTCGACGAAAGGAATTCAAAATGAAATTTGAAAAAATCAAGAGAATGTAACTGTTACAAGATAAACCACAACAAGACACTACTGAAATAATCCAACTCTTGCATTTCTACGAAAGAAATTCAAAATGAACTTTGAAAAATCAAGAGAATGTAACTGTGACAAGGTAAACCACAACAAAACACAACTGAAATATTCCAACTCTTGCATTTCGATGAAAAAAATAAATAATAAAGTTAGAAAAACTAATAATACGTAACTGTGACAAGGTAAACTACAACAAAACACTAATGAAATGATCCACTTCTTTCATTTCAAATGAATAAACCCAAAATGGACTCTGAAAAATTAAGAAAATTTAATTGTGACAAGGTAGAGCGTAACAAAACACAACTGAAATAATCCAGGTCTTGCATCTCAATGGTAGAAATTCAAAATGAACTTTGAAAAATTAAGAGACTGTAACTGTGAAAGGTAAACTACAACAAAACACTACTGAAAAATTCCAACTCTTGCATTTCAATGAAAGAAATTCAAAATCAACTTTGAAAAATCAAGAGAATGTAACTGTGACAAGGTAAACCACGACAAAACACTACTGAAATAATCCAAATCTTGCATTTCAATGAAAGAAATTCAAAATGAACTTTGAAAAATCAAGAGAATGTAACTGTGACAAGGTAAACCACGACAAGATACTACTGAAATATTACAACTCTTTCATTTAAACTAAAGAAATTCAAAATTAACTATTAAAAATTAAGAAAATGTAACTGTTACGAGTTAAACCACAACAAAACACTACTGAAATATTCCAACTCTTGCATTTCAATGAAAGAAATTCAAAATGAACTTTGAAAAATCAAGAGAATGTAACTGTGACAAGGTAAACCACGACAAGCCACTACTGAAATATTCCAACTCTTGCATTTCAACGAAAGAAATTCAAAATGAACTTTGAAAAATCAAGAAAATGTAACTGTGACAAGGTAAACCACGACAAAACACTACTGAAATATTCCAACTCTTGCATTTCAACGAAAGAAATACAAAATGAACTTTGAAAAATCAAGAAAATGAAACTGTGACAAGGAAAAGCACAACTAAACACTAATGAAATAATCCAACTCTTGCATTTCAATGAAAGAAATCCAAAATGAACTTTGAAAAATCAAAAGAATGTAATTGTGACAAGTTAAACTACGACAAAACACTACTGAAATATTCCAACTCTTTGATTTCAAAGTAAGAAATTCCAAAATGAACTTTGAACAATCGAAAGAATGTAACTGTGACAAGTTAAAGCACGACAAAACACTACTGAAATATTCCAACTCTTGCATTTCAAAGAAAGAAATTCAAAATGAACTTTGAAAAAATAAGAGAATGTAACTGTGACAAGGTAAACCACGACAAGACACTACTTAAATATTCCAACTCTTGCATTTAAAAGAAAGAAATACAAAATGAAATTTTAAAAATTAAGAGAATGTAACTGTGACAATGTAAAGCACGACAAAACACTACTGAAATATTCTAACTCTTGCATTTCAACGAAAGAAATTCAAAATAAACTTTGAAAAATTAAGAGAATGTAACTGTGACAAGGTAAACCATGACAAAACACTACTGAAATATTCCAACTCTTGCATTTCAACGAAAGAAATTAAAAAGGAACTTTGAAAAATCAAGAGAATGTAACTGTGACAAGGTAAACCACAACAAGAAACTACTTAAATAATCCAACTCATGCATTTCGACGAAATGAATTCAAAATGAACTTTGAAAAAATCAAGAGAATGTAACTGTGACAAGATAAACAACAACAAGACACTAGTGAAATAATCCAACTCTTGCATTTCGACTAAAGAAATTCAAAATTAAATTTTAAAAATCAAGAGAATGTAACTGTGACAAGGTAAACAACAACATAACACTACTGAAATATTCTAACTCTTGCATTTCTACGAAAGAAATTCAAAATAAACTTTGAAAAACCAAGAGAACGTAACTGTTACATGGTATACTACAACAAAACATTACTGAGATATTGCAAGTCTTTCATTTCAATTGAAGAAATCCAAAATCGACTTCTAAAAATAAAAATACTTTAGCTGTGACAAAGTAAACCACAACAAAACACTACTGAAATATTCCAACTCCTGCATTTCAACGGAAGAAATTCAAAATGAACTTTGAAAAATCAAGAAAATGTAACTGTGACAAGGTAAACTACAACAAAACACTACTGAAATATTCCAACTCTTGCATTTCAAAGAAAGAAATTCAAAATCAAATTTGAAAAATCATGAGAATGTAACTGTGACAAGGTAAACCACGACAAAACACTACTAAAATAATCCAACTCTTGCATTTCAATGAAAGAAATTAAAAATGATCTTTTAAAAATTAAGAGAATGTAACTGTGACAAGGTAAACCACGACAAGACACTACTGAAATAATCCAACTCATGCATTTCGACGAAAGGAATTCAAAATGAACTTTGAAAAAATCAAAAGAATGTAACTGTGACAAGATAAACCACAACAAGACACTACTGAAATAATCCAACTCTTGCATTTCGACGAAAGAAATTCAAAATGAACTTTGAAAAATCAAGAGAATGTAACTGTGACAAGGTAGATAACGACAAAACGCAACTGAAATATTCCAACTCTTGCATTTCAACGAAAGAGATTCAAAATGAACTTTGAAAAATCAACAGAATATAACTCTGACAAGGTAAACCACAACAAGACACTACTGAAATAATCCAACTCATGCATTTCGAAGAACGAAATTCAAAATGAACTTTGAAAAAATCAAGAGAATGTAACTGTGACAAGAGAAACCACAACAAGACACTACTGAAATAATCCAACTCTTGCATTTCGACGAAAGAAATTCAAAATGAACTTTGAAAAATCAAGAGAATGTAACTGTGACAAGGTAAACCACAACAAAACACAACTGAAATATTCCAACTCTTGCATTTAAACTAAAGAAATTCAAAATGAACTTTGAAAAATCAAGAGAATGTAACTGTGACAAGGTAAACTACAGCAAAACCCTACTGAAATATTCCAACTCTTGCATTTCAATGAAAGAAATTCAAAATGAACTTTGAAAAATCAAGAGAATGTAACTGTGACAAGGTAAACCACAACAAAACACTACTGAAATATTCCAACTCTTGCATCTCAACGAAAGAAATTCAAAATGAACTTTGAAAAATTAAGAGAATGTAACTGTGACAAGGTAAACCACGACAAAACGATACTGAAATATTCCAACTCATGCATTTCAACGAAAGAAATTCAAAATGAACTTTGAAAAATCAAGAAAATATAACTGTGACAAGGTAAACCACAACAAGACACTACTGAAATAATCCAACTCATGCATTTCGAAGAACGAAATTCAAAATGAACTTTGAAAAAATCAAGAGAATGTAACTGTGACAATAGAAACCACAACAAGACACTAGTCAAATAATCCAACTCGTGCATTTCTACGAAAGAAATTCAAAATCAACTTTGAAAAATCAAGAGAATGTAAATGTGACAAGGTAAACAAAAACAACATACAACTGAAATATTCTAACTCTTGCATTTCGACTAAAGAAATTCAAAATGAACTTTTAAAAATCAAGAAAATGTAACTTTGACAAGGTAAACGACAGCAAAACCCTACTGAAATAATCCAACTCTTGCATTTCAATAAAAGAAATTCAAAATGAATTTTGAAAAATTAAGAGAATGTAACTTTGACAAGGTAAACCACAACAAAACACTACTAAAATATTCCAACTCTTGCATTTCAACGAAAGAAACTCGAAATAAACTTTGAAAAATCAAGAGAATGTAACTGTGACAAGGTAAACCATGACAAAACACTACTGAAATATTCCAACTCTTGCATTTCAACGAAAGAAATTAAAAATGAACTTTGAAAAATCAAGAGAATGTAACTGTGACAAGGTAAACCACAACAAAACACTACTGAAATATTCCAACTCTTGCATTTCAATAAAAGAAATTCAAAATGAACTTTGAAAAATCAAGAGAATGTAACTGTGATAAGGTAAACCACGACAAAACACTACTGAAATATTACAACTCTTGCATTTCAACGAAAGAAATCCAAAATGAACTTTTAAAAATCAAGAGAATGTAACTGTGACAAAGTAAACCACAACATAACATTACTGACATATTCCAACTCTTGCATTTCAACGACATAAATTCAAAATGAATTTTGAAAAATCGAGATAATGTAACTATGACAAGGAAAACCACGAAAAAACACTACTGAAATATTCCAACTCTTGCATTTCAACGAAAGAAATTCAAAATGAACTTTGAAAAATCAAAAGAATGTAAGTGTGACAAGTTAAACTACGACAAAACACTACTGAAATATTCCAACTCTTGCATTTCAACGAAAGAAATTCCAAAATGAACTTTGAAAAATCAAAAGAATGTAACTGTGACAAGGTAAAGCACGACAAAACACTACTGAAATATTCCAACTCTTGCATTTCAAGGAAAGAAATTCAAAATGAACTTTTAAAAATTAAGAGAATGTAACTGTGACAAGTTAAACAACGACAAGACACTACTTAAATATTCCAACTCTTTCATTTAAAATAAAGAAATTCAAAATGAACTTTTAAAAATTAATAGAATGTAACTGTGACAATGTAAAGCACGACAAAACACTACTGAAATATTCAAACTCTTGCATTTCAACGAAAGAAATTCAAAATGAACTTTGAAAAATTAAGAGAATGTAACTGTGACAATGTAAACTATTACAAAACACTACAGAAATATTCCAACTCTTGCATTTCAACGAAAGAAATTCAAAATGAACTTTGAAAAATCATGAGAGTTTAACTGTGACAAGGTAAACCACAACAAGACACTACTGAAATAATCCAACTCATGCATTTCGACGAACTGAATTCAAAATTAACTTTGAAAAAATCAAAAGAATGTAACTGTGACACGTTAAACCACAACAAAACACTAGTGAAATAATCCAACTCTTGCATTTCGACGAAAGAAATTCAAAATGAACTTTGAAAAATCAAGAGAATGTAACTGTGACAAGGTAAACCACAACAAAACACAACTGAAATATTCTAACTCTTGCATTTCGACGAGAGAAATTCATAATAAACTTTTAAAAATCAATAAAACGTAACTGTGACAAGGTAAACTACAACAACACATTACTGAAATATTCCAACTCTTTCATTTCTATTATAGAAATCCAAAATGGACTTTGAAAAATCAAGAGAATTTAAATTTGACAAAGTAAACCACAACAAAACACTACTGAAATATTCCAACTCCTGCATTTCAACGGAAGAAATTCAAAATGAACTTTGAAAAATCAAGAGAATGTAACTGTGACAATGTAAACTACAACAAAACACTACTAAAATATTCCATCTCTTGCATTTAAAAGAAAGAAATTCAAAATCAAATTTGAAAAAATAAGAGAATTTAAATGTGACATGGTAAACCACAACAAAACACTACTGAAATAATCCAACTCTTGCATTTCAACGAAAGAAATTAAAAATGAACTTTGAAAAATCGAAAAAATGTAACTGTGACAAGGTAAAAAACAACAAAACACTACTGAAATAATCCAACTCATGCATTTCGACGAACGGAATTCAAAATGAACTTTGAAAAAATCAAAAGAATGTAACTGTGACAAGATAAACCACAACAAGACACTACTGAAATAATCCAACTCTTCCACTTCTACGAAAGAAATTCAAAAATGAACTTTTAAAAATCAATAGAATTTAAATGTGACAAGGTAAACAACAGCAAAAACTACTGAAATATTCCAACTCTTGCATTTCTACGAAAGAAATTCAAAAAATGAACTTTGAAAAATCAAGAGAATGTAACTCTAACAAGGTTAACCATGACAAAACTCTACTAAAATATTCCAACTCTTGCATTTCAACGAAAGAAATTCAAAATGAACTTTGAAAAATCAAGAGAATGCAACTGTGACAAAGTAAGTCACAACAAAACACTACTGAAATATTCCAACTCTTGCATTTCAACGAAAGAAATTCAAAATGAACTTTGAAAAATCAAGAAAATGTAACTGTGACAAGGTAAACTACAACAAAACACTGCTGAAATATTCCAACTCTTGCATTTCAATGAAAGAAATTCAAAATCAACTTTGAAAAATCAAGAGAATGTAACTGTGACAAGGTAAACCACGACAAAACACTACTGAAATAATCCAACTCTTGCATTTCAACGAAAGAAATTCAAAATGAACTTTGAAAAATCAACATAATGTAACTGTGAAAATTTAAAACAAAACAAGAAACTACTTAAATAATCCAACTCATTCATTTATAAGAACTGAATTAAAAATTAAAATTTAAAAAAACAAGAGAATGTAAATGTGACAAGGGAAACCACGACAAGACACTAGTGAAATATTCCAACTCTTGCATTTCGACGAAAGAAATTCAAAATGAACTTTGAAAAATCAAGAGAATGTAACTGTGACAAGGTAAAACACAACAAAACACAACTTAAATATTCTAACTCTTGCATTTCGACGAAAGAAATTCAAAATGAACTTTGAAAAATCAAGAGAATGTAACTGTGACAAGGTAAACTACAACAAAACACTACTGAAATATTCCAACTCTTGCATTTCAATGAAAGAAATTCAAAATGAACTTTGAAAAATCAAGAGAATGTAACTGTGACAAGGTAAACCACAACAAAACACTACTAAAATATTCCAACTCCTGCATTTCAACGGAAGAAATTCAAAATGAACTTTGAAAAATCAAGAGAATGTAACTGTGACAAGGTAAACTACAACAAAACACTACTGAAATATTCCAACTCTTGCATTTCAATGAAAGAAATCCAAAATGAACTTTGAAAAATCAAGAGAATGTAACTGTGACATGATAAACCACGACAAAACACTACTGAAATAATCCAACTCTTGCATTTAAACGAATGAAATTCAAAAGGAACTTTGGAAAATCAAAAGAATGTAACTGTGACAAGGTAAACCACGACAAAACACTACTGAAATATTTCAACTCTTGCATTTCAACGAAAGAAATTCAAAATGAACTTTGAAAAATCAAGAGAATGTAACTGTGACAAGGTAAACCACGATAAGACACTACTGAAATATTCCAACTCTTGCATTTCAACGAAAGAAATCTTTTGTTTCAGCCAATCGTGTTTAACAAAAAAAAACAAAGGAATTATTTACTGACCTTCAGTTGTTGTGATTTTAAAAGTTCCTCTTTTGTTTTCTAAAATCATCTTCTAAAATGCCTCAAACTGTTTCGCCCAAATAATTCCCTAAAATGCCTAAAACGGTTTCGCCCAATAATCCCTAAAATGCCTAAAACGGTTTCGCCCAAATAATCTCTAAACGTAATTTCAGCGTGTTCCTTTTGTTTTGACATCCCTGCGCTGTCACATTTGAAATTCCTAGGAAACCCTTTCCCGCGTTAATCTCTTCATCTCTAAGTTCAAAACATTCACCCAGAGACAATTCTCCTGGATGAACACCAACAAATCAATCAACCTTGACATCATCCTTCAGACATTAATAAACCTTGCCCAGAAATAATTCTCCTGGACGAACACCAAAGACATTAATAACATTCGCCCGGAAACAATTCTCCTGGACGAACACCAAAGACATTAATAAACTTCGCCCGGAGACATTTCTCGGAAACGTGTTCTCCCTGGGGATTCCATGCCCATATATGGTGCCCCGTCGGACTGACAGCACAGGTGTTCTCCCTAGGGACTCTATGCCCAGATATGGTGACCCGTCGGACTGACAGCACAGGTGTTCTCCCTAGGGACTCTATGCCCATATATGGAGCCCTATCACGACCTCCTGACCCCTTTCTACTGTCCTGTTCTTTCAAAACTTGTTGGCGAAGCAGACATAACGTTGTTCTAGCCCTTCTCGTAGGCCAAGTAACATAAATCTACTTTTTTACATTTCTTATAGTTATGGTCCATTGTTCTTTGGTTCAGATAAATATATATTATCCATTATAGTATTTCGAGGCAAACAAGACGGGATATCCTTAGAAATATTATAGCAGAAAAAGACGGTAGCCAAGAAAAAAAAAATCTTAAGTGCGAAACACTTTCACCCAGAATATCTAACACAAGTATCAATTTGAAAAAGGAATAACATGCTGGAGATAATTTCTGGAAATTCTCTTGAATTCCTGGAAGAGAATTGCATAGCAATTTGGAATTCTTCTCAGTCTCTGCGTAAAAATGTAAAGAAGTGCGATTTTATTTACCATTTTTTAATGGGCAAGAGGCTTGGAAATCTTATACAGTCCACCCATGCATTGAAGTCTTATAAACCCTCCCTTGCACCTTTTAACTGAGTGACGAGTAATTAGAAGGGCGAGGCGGTTTGATTAACTAACAATTGCTTGTATATTGATATAGGATTAATAAATGTTTGTAGATTGATATATGATTTTTGTTTTTACGTTTATCATTAAATGTTTTTTGTTTTTTGTTTTTTTTTGCGTATTTTAGAGTCATAGCCTACTGGTCTTCTTTGCAAACCAATATATGTATTTTTATTGTATCCCGACATACTTTGGACACGATAATCTAAATGGCGTTAGGCTATACTGCATAAATTATTGCAGGAGAGCAGAAAAACTGAAAATAGATTTCTAGCTTTGTTGTAAATTACTATAAAACCAATAATACTAATGATGACGATTTATTATAAGGCAAAAAAAAGCCATAAGATTCATAAATACATACAAGATGGCCTGTAATACAAAATTGGTAGCATACATACAGATTTGAAACTCGGAGAGGAAAGAAAATAACAAAATGAAAAATAAAATAAAAAAAGGTGAAAAAACGAGGATTTTGTCAACCAGTTGGTCTTTTTTTATTTTATTTTTCATTTTGTTATTTCTTTCCTCTCTGAGTTTCATTTGTCATGTATAGCCAATGTGGTCTTAGAATGTATTTACATACAGATTTTCATGTAAAACAGGTTTTACAACGAACCTTTCATTTTTTTTCTAAAGCGTAATTTTCCAAACATTTTGGCGAATTAGTTGAGGAGATATACCATATTTTCGAAGAATAAAAATTTTCCCGATACCAAAAAAGAAATTAACGTCAAAATATTTAGAAAAAATATTTTCAGTATTTTCCCGTGAGAAAACACAAAACACTTTCTTCTAAGAACCTCTAAGACAAGCACCAATTTCCAACGAGAAATTACATCCAGGGAATTCCTTAACCTAGCATTTCAAAATGGAAGAGGCATGATTTATTTTACACATTCTAATGAGCAAAAACGATACAATTTAATGAAGATGTTACAAAAGAAGATAGAACCAAATTAAAAATGTATCATTTTTCAAAAATCAACATCATTATGGTGCTATCCAACTAAGAGGCAGCATTTATAACTTTTAATAATAAACATGCTTGAATAAAGGATAAAGAATCGCAATGATATGGTTATGTACAGGTTATAAATTTTTATAAATAACGTCAGTGAAAAAAAAAGGGATTAAGTAAAAAAAAAAAATGATATTGCTATTCTTTGGGCTAAATTCAAAATGAAACAGAAAGTTAAAATGATATTGGTTTAGTTTTATCAAAAATACGGGAAAAAATCTTCAGAAGAATATGCTTCTCCTAGGACTATTCGATAGGAGTATCAATTAACGGAGGAAAAGTTAAATTTTGAGAACAATCCATATAGCAAGCAGAAGAGTTTTTAGCGCCTTAAGTCTTGCTAAGAAAAAAAAAAGTAAATTTTTATACGTGGTATTGCAATACACTTCTAGGGAAGGAAGGGGGAAGTTCTTCATCTGAAAGTAGGCACAAACATTGAAAATTCAAAAGAATAGATGTTATTCCACATAAGAGTGGGTTGTCCGTTCCTTATCCATTGCTCTTTACGGTCTAGTTTGAATTTTATTCCACATTATTTAAGAAAGACACCTGAAACACAACTACCATTGTATTGAAGTATTATTGAAGAGCTTTAAGACTTTATCGTAAAGAGCAACGGCTGACGAAGGGGCATCCTCCCCCGTCATATACGAAATAGTTTCAATTCTTTTGAAGTTTCAATGTTGCTCCTTACTTTTAGTTGAAAAAACTCGTTTTTTATTTAATATGTATAAGCACCGGCAGCCTGTATACAATTTATAATTAGGACTATTTAGAAAGAGTTAATTAGCTATACAATATTTTCTGTTAATCCTAGAACAGTACAGACACATTCTCACTCATGAAAAGAAACTATCAGTAAAGTTTCAAGTTATTCGTCTTCTTCGATAGAATGACCACAGCAATTCTAATTTGGTTAAGAAAAGGAGCTTATTGGAAGCATGACCCACGAACCAACCACATGTAGGAGGAAAAGCCTTTATTAAAGCTAAGAAAACTAACTATGGAAACCTAAAGGAGATTAAATTCAATTTATAGTTACGTAGCAGATGAGGAAAGACTCGGAAATTAGTTCATAGGATAAAAACTAAGCACGTCGCCTCGGTTACCAATTTAATACTGGAAGAATATTTGGCAGATATTGCCAAGACAAATATTGGAGTGGAGTAAAACGGATAACTGGGATTTTCTACACCACATTCATCCAAATTTGCAAGCAGTTCATTATAACTTATGATTCCCCGAATAAGGTTAATGCCTAACCAGCAAACATGCTTTGTTCTAATTTTGACTGAACCCTGATTTAGACTACAGATCAGTATCTAGACACTCATCCGAGGGACGGTCCCAAGGCATAAGTACCCCTCCTTCTGCGAAGTAACAATTATGTTCAAGCAGGCCTGTGGCACTCAAGCATTTGAATGATCTTAAGCAGTTATATTAGCTTTAGTTTTTGTGTGTGTGAGTGTGTGTGCGTTTGTGCGTGTGCTTACAGGCTCTCTGCACCTCAAACTATGCAGCAAATCACAAAGAGATCAAATCACAAGGGTACACACAGGCTATCGTTGGGCTACCCAGGGCCAAGGAGCAAGGCAACGAAACTGCCACGCAAACCAGCAGTGGACTAGCAGATGAAAAGAATATAACATCGCTAAGACAAGTATTGCAGCTGATCAAAATAAATTTAACGACTTCGTGATTTTATAAACCACATTAATCAACATTCATAAGTTATTTTTTTGCGACATACAACAACGAGAATGGTCAGAAAAGCAACCTTCTAGGGGCATTTATACCTTTTGAGGTTACCTTGAAAACCGCCTATTGTCGCTATAATTAAAGTTTTGCCTTGTGTGAGGCCATAAATAACCATAGAATATCAATTCAAACTTTACTTTAATTTAACTGGAATTACATATTACACGTAAGTACTTGATATAGGAATGAAAAATTAGATACAACATGAAACTTAAAAGTTAACATCCTGAAATTCTCCCAGATTTTCTTCACAATAATAGTGTTTAACGTGACCTTGAAAACTGACCTTTATTGCTTCACATTGAAGTTTTTACTTGTTTGCAATGCTATTGTTTAGGGCAAATATTGAATAACTTGATTTTTTATTTAAGAATGCTACCGCATGGTGGGCGGCATAGAGAGCATTGCAACTTTACTCCTCCGGCCAGATCAATCGGCTACTATGAGGGAGCCTCGTCAACGGTAATGCCGGCCATCCTTAGAAACTTCTTAGGGCTGACCGTCCACCTGGTCCAAGGTTTTTCCTCGGCCGCAATGAACCAGACGATACGGAGTCAAAGTCATAAGTAACTCGAGCAGGAGCTGCAGGTGGTATCTGGAGGAGTTGCCCAAACAATCTGAGGGTTCGCTAAGGCAATTTGAGTTGAAAATGGCACTGGGTGAGTAAGAGCAAGGAGCCTTTCATTACTTATTCATCCCATCGAAAACGCTCGATTAGAGCAGCTGTTACAATGTAAAAACTGAATAATTCACTTTTAGGTTATCTCCTAGATTCTCAGTTCTTTTTTCTATATTACAGAACAACAAAAAATACAAGGAAAAAAAACTTCACAAAGATATTTAGCTCTACTGGCCGGTCCCCAGTAGTATAATAATGGATAATTTAAAACGAACTATCTACCTATCTATGTCTTTACTGAAAAATTAAAAACGGATAAAACAGTAAAATTGGAATAATCGACCCTATTTCTTATTATTTTTCCCCTTTCTTTAAAAAAATATTTCTCCTTTTCAGCTCTTTGACCGAGAGAATATTATACGGTGCATAAAAAGACAGCGGCCTAGCATTTCGCTTTAAAATATGCTATTATCTCCCCATGTAACTTCATTATTAGTTTTCTATGATTTTGTTTTGGTATTCGGCTTATGGGAATTGTCTTTTTCGGAAAACAAGTATAGTTGAAAAACACAGAAGATTATGAGGGATTGGCAGTAAGAATAACATTTTCATACATAAGAGAGTAAAATTTCAGTAGCTGTTTATCATTGGTTAAAATATTGAATGCAACTTTATCTTATAAAAGGCTGTGCCATTTTTTTCCATTTTTTCAAGACACTTTTCTCATAAATAATGTCACAGAAGGTGAAAAAGTATAAACACAATTTGTTGGTAAAAAAATAAATAAAGTTCCACAACAGGGATTCAGAAAGAAAACAATATAATAGTAAAAAGATAATAGCTATTTGTCTTCAATCCTAGCATCTTTTTCTGCCGGAAAAAAGATTTAAAACTCAAGCTCCTAGTGTATCCAAAGTCAGTGGTGAAATTATCGAAAGAAAATAAAGTTATGGAAGAAAATAAAGCAAAGGATCCCTCCAAATATTTGATGGATCCCTCCACAAGCTTGCTTCTGGGGGCCCGGTTTCTTTTTTGTTCATTTTTCTTTGTATTATATTTAGTATAGAATAAATGATGAAATTAAGCATCTTAGACTACACATCTAAACACAGCCACACTCCATCCCTAAGAAGGGACCCCAGATCACTGTGTAACTGACAACTTCTGGCCTTAAAACGTAGCGTACAGTTCAGCTATATCAGGCTTGGAATTTAGCCAAGCGAAATTTTTCTGCTCCCCCCTTATTATGATTGTTTCTATCACAAGAAATTAATTAGTATTCGTTATTACTACATACACGGTTGCAAGTGGTTTAATTAACCATAATTCCTTCTCAAAACACAAATTCTTATTGACGTTAAAAAAATACTTTTGTCAGATTGTTTCTGGAGTCTTCTTGAGTTGTATTCATTTAGTTGTTTAGTTGTCGTACCCAAGATTTAAATGAGTTAAAAAATGAAACAACAATTAGTGACGATCTCATAAAGACTGCAGAATGATTCATAACAATTCACAACGCTCCCCAATCATAATGACTGGACCTATGACCAAATACAGACTCATTCACAACCAATCAGAAAATTCTAGAAAATTCCTGATTGGCTTGAATCAGCACAAACTCTCTCGGTATTAGCAAAATATTACTGTAAATGGACCTTATGTTGGAATTCAATTTACTTTTGTTATCATTACATTCACGGTTGCAAGATATATAATAAACTATAGCTTTCTATCCTATAGCTTTCTTTCCATATTTTCTATCCTAACACAAGTTTTTATTAACGCTAAAAACTCGCTTCACAAAAATTTCTTGAGTTGTCTGAAGTTGTATCCTTCATCACACCGGCGTGCCTATGATGAATATATATATACGAAAATAATTTGGCACAGCTATCTTTCTGCCTCTTTAGAGGACGACCACAAGGGCGAAAACCGTGAATTTGGCTTATAAAAATGATTTTCAGGAGATGAGACAAATCCATTCGTTTGACATGATCGAGGCACCAGAGTTGCTGAATCTTCGCTGGGATTGTTTGCTGGATTTAAAGGCACTTAACGAGTTTGATATTTGATATTCTATCAAGCTAGGTGATCGCGACGATTCGTCGGAGGAGTTTAGTTTCAAATACTGGGCATCCATTTTCAGCGTCCTAAGTTTCAAAAGAGTAGATTGCGATGGGGGTGATCAACGTAAAAGTCTTGACTTTTGCCGTAGAGACAAATCCTTGCTAACCCAAATGGGAATGCAGGCTTTGAAACTAAAAATCGCAAGGGCGAGCCGCCTTTTTATGTCTTTCGAGTGGTTGTTGTCGCTGGTGAGCTGGCTACCAAGGTAGGGGAACTCGTCGATCCATTGAGCACGTACTTTCGTCGTTTAGTTTCATGTATGGCTTTATTACATTCTGCGGCTTTTTCGAGCAGCACATAGCGTTTGTTTTGTATGCATTTACTATCATTCCAAAAGAACTAGTCGAAAAAGCACAAAAGCACAAAAAGGAATTTTCGTTCCACCCTAGCATCTAAAACCCTCCTCAGCTGATATTTCGCGATATATGCGATTTCCCCTGTAATCGCTTATCAGTTCCATATAAATAACCTTTTTGAACCCCTCCCCTTTCCCGATCCAACAAGAAACACGTGGTCCCGGAATAAATTCTTCGAACACCAGTTGCTACGACTACATTAATCTTGTTAAATTGCAACTTATTTGCAAGTACATTAAGGATTCATCCAGTTTATCAAATAAACATAAAAAAGACGAAAACTATTATATATATGTCAGAATATATTTTTCCAGTCATGAAAAATCCTGTAAATGAAAAATATTACAAAGAATATTGAGCCAATAAAGAATGCATCTCGCTTAAATCAAAAGAGTTTTTGACAATGTCCCTCGGCTCTTTTGACTAGGGAATGGATAAAAACCTGACACAAACAAGGAAAGTTATTTACCTTTAAACCCAGAGGAGTCTTTCAACAATGAGTTTAGTCATGCACACAGGCACGTACACAAAATTTCTCTTGGAAGGAGAGAAGGGCTTGCAACTTAGAAAAAAAAAGGGAAAAATAGATCAATTATACGGAAATACACAAGAAATTGTAGCAACAAACGTAAAACTATCATGAATTGAGGTAGGGGACATAGGCTAGGACCTTCTCTCACCATGGGTACGTGCCTGTATGTTGAAGTACTACTGTAAATTGACACGGTTTAGAATACCAGCATAAAATGACTGTGACTATGACTATGTCATAGTCACATAAGAAGTCAGTCGAGAAAATGACTGTGGGATCAGCAATATTTTTTCTGACTGCATAGGACCAACAGATTCCTTTTTTTTTTTTTTTTTTTTTTTTTTTAATAGTATTTACTCATCTTTGTGCTAAGATCTTACATCTTTTGACAAAGAATGCTTAAAAGTGAAATCTTAGCACTAAGATCTTAAATCTTGTGGCATTCTTTTGCAACCATCTTTCATCACTCTGCTCTGATCAGCGGTCTAAGAACAATGATGAGTATATTATCAAAGTTCTCTGATCATTGTTCTATGCGGCAGAAAAATGGCGCCCTTCACACTTATTGCTAACATCAGTGGGCTGTAAGATCTTAGAACAAAGATGAGCAAAAGAATGGAAATCTTTCCACTAAGATGTGAGATCTTAGAGCAAAAGAACGGCCCTAATATTTTTTACAAAGTAAATGCTGTAATACAACCAAAAAAGATAGCAGACAATGTAAATAAACAATGTAAGTAACAATGTAAAGGGGAAAGGAGGTATATTTTTAGAGCTGGGCTACCTAGGGAGGATATTAAGTGGGTAATTTCTTGTAGAGGTAATTTTATGCCACATGTGGTAAGAAGAAGATATTTGGGAAGGGTTGGATTCTAAAGTAAAGTCAACCGAAGGGTGCACATGACCCACCAAAATATTGTCATGTCCCACCGGAGGGGCAAGTGCCCCACGTTGAGAATCACGGGTTAAGAATGAAGAGTGGCCCTTAAAGTTGCCCGATGTGTGGAGAGTACGAGGAAATTGTGCTACATTTTCTGGGGAAGTGTGAAGGGTTAAGGGTTTTAAAAAAGAGATTTTTGGAGTAGATGAGGGGGATGAGCCTTGGATGGATAAATTGTTGGGAAGTGGGTGTTTTATTAGTATTAAGAATCTGATATGGTTTGTTCGTGTGGGTATAACCCACTGTGAGGGTGTTATGTGATGACTTTGTTTGTTTGCTTGTATTAGTGTTTTTCAACGGTTTTCTGTACTTTAATCGTTTTGATCAAAAGTTTAAATAGAATCATTTAATTATAAATGTAAGTTTTTAATTCCATTTGTATTTGTTGTTGTTGTTGTTTTTTTTTGTAGCCATGGCTCTGCGGATTTTTTTGTGACAAATATACTATACTATTCTATCATAACGAAACAGAGAATATAAAATATAAAAAGAAACGAAAAAAGTAAAAAAAAACTGTTTCCTTTATTAATCTCATAACAAATATGTACTTGAAGAAGGACAGACTTGATTGTGGCCCTGGGCTCTTTTAGGAAGAAACATAAGAAAAAAGAAAACTCGAAATATGGCAGCTATAAACTTTCCAAGAGAAAGGACCCCTTCAATAACGAATGTAATCATATCCCTGAATACTGCAAGTTAATATGATTCAGTATACCACGTTTACAAGTTTTTCCTAGCCTCGAAGGAGCTGACAACATTTCAGTCAACTGTTGAGCCAATAAAGATACCATCTATCATAGAATAAATATGTTTTCTATTTTGGTCCCTAGACTCCTTTAAAAGGAAATGTAAAAATGACAACAACAAGGAAAAGTATTAGCTTTCCACATGGAGATGCCCTTTCAACAGGGGATTAAGTTATAGTGTAAATCTAAATGGTTGGGCGCATCAACACAAGCTAGAATAATGGCTGTGGAAGAGCAGGAATACTCGACCCTCTGCCCACTGCAAAATGGTAAAAGGTGAGGTAAGGAATATGGCATTGGCCTTTACAGTCCTTACCGGCAGCGCTGATCTCCGTTTCATGGCCCTTCAGCCAGGAAGTGCAATGCAGGGACGGCTGGGGGCCAGCCATCCTGTACTTTCGCACACCCTTTATGTTAACCTCCCACAGATTTCTCCAGGTACACACTTACAGCAGGGACGACTTTGGCTGAGCTTAGAGTCATGCCACTGACCTTTATTCTAAACCAAATAACCAGCAACACCACGAATCGAACCCCCCTGTTCTCATGGACGAAGGATTTCAAGTCTAGCGCGCTCGACGAAATAATTTTCGTTGAGCTGCCGAGGTTACAATGAAATTTATAATGCAAAAAAAAAAAATCTATATTTTTTTCAAGATAGCCTACCTGGTAAATATTTCAGAAAATCAACCTAGTCGTATAAAAACAAAAAAACTAATTTAAAGTGAATATAATCCTGACAATTTTTATACAAACTGATATATATGTCCGCAATCTTCTGTTTGTTTGAAGTTAGAATATACACAATATTGATATAAGCTTTAAAATTATTAAACTGTTAATATAGATATTTTTTAAGTGTTAATTTTCACCCGAAATAAGAAAAGGGTAGGTCATTGTTACTTTTTTCCCCCTTTCACCTAGGTGTAGACTTCCATTGACTTGCTGAATTAATGGCCCCGTGTTTTCTATCTTTCGGAAAAAGTCAACATTAGAAAGTTTTCTTATTAACTGT
This sequence comes from Artemia sp. Qi Xiang Cuo, assembly GCF_049724085.1. Classification (NCBI taxonomy): domain Eukaryota; kingdom Metazoa; phylum Arthropoda; class Branchiopoda; order Anostraca; family Artemiidae; genus Artemia; species Artemia sp. Qi Xiang Cuo. The sequence goes on along the minus strand of NC_142801.1, from coordinate 70,266,421 downwards.
CTAGTGCTAATTAAATTTTAGCTAGATATTTTATTATATTATATTCCATACTATAAAATGTGTACATTATAAATGAAAGCTTGGCATGAGAAATTAAGTGGTACACAAATCCTAACAGATATTCTAAAATGTACCCAGGATCCCCAACGGTCAGGTATCCCTGGACTAAAGCCAAATATATTTAATCAGACTTTAATTTGACACATGTATGTACATAGCATTTTGTTTCCGGGACTGAAACAAAGTGGAAACGTAGAAGTACAAAAGTATGTTTTGGCTAAGTATGTTGATGAACGGCTGATACATCGTGAAAGATGTATCTCTTTATGAACATTTTCGTGAAGATTCATATATAAGTACGTTTTTTCTTTTAATTTATTTGTGTTTTTTTTTGTTGATTTTGTTATGTTTATGTTCTGTTGTTTTTTTTTTATATGGCCAGATGGCTTTTTTTGGAAATACATACATATACATACGTAGAAGTACACGAGCAACCAGATAATTTAGTAATTAAGAAAGTGAAATAAAATAAACTAAAAAAGCATAAATATTTTAGTTTTATATCCGAAAGTCTTAATCAACGTAAAAAAACAAGAAAAGCAACAGTAGAGAAAGACCCAAGCATAAAAAGGTGAAAAGCAACATAAATAAAGAAAAAGAGAAAAAAAAAGTGAAGACACATTTAAAAACTCTTATAGTTGTTTTGCAAAAAATTGCCGAAAAACCTATAACGATAACAAATTGTATAAATACAGCTCAAAATTCCGGCAATTTGCGAAACTTTATTCCGATGCCACGTCTACTTCTATTCCCAGCAACCAATAACCTCAGCCTTATTTGTACATGACGAATGTCCTACCTGTAAATGGGTATGTGATTTTCTGAGGACTGGATCTAACACCCTGTAAACATGCGAAGTTAATTAAGGGAAAATTAATTACTTAATTAATTAATTAGCTCAGTTAATAAAGGATAATTAATAAAAAAAAGTACAAGAAAAATTATTACCTTTCCAACTCGGAGTACTCTTTCAACTGCTGATTTAATCATGTTGCCATAATACTGTAAATTAATATGGTTAAGCATATCAGCTCCAGCTAGGAGAATGGCTGTAGGATTGGCGACGTTTTTGCCAACTGCTTCAGAGAAAGTGTGTCTTGCACCCTGTAAGGTTTTGAGTTAGAACGAAGATATCAAATTTAAAGAACGAAATACAAGGCTACCCGACAATAGATGTCAGGGAAATTGTAAGCATAACAACAAAAAATATATATTCACTTTAAGTTAATTCACATGGATTCACCAAATAATAAAATATTTGAATAAAACGGAATAACTGGACGAACAAGAATAATAAACTCCAAGTTTCGTTTCCATAGTTTCTTTTCAAACATTTCATAGTAGCTAGCTTTATATATAGAGCGAGTGTATCAATCGTAACCCAGACTCTAAAAAGGGGTAAGTTTAGGAACAAAAGACACGTCAACATCAGTCCCTATTTACGGATCCCGAAATAAAAATATCTATTAAGTTTAGAGGTGTTCGTCAAAGGTTACAAGTACACATAAGTTTGCATAATTCCAGAATAGGGGAGTATTTATTTCAACTGGGGAAAATTTATCCAACTCTTTTTTATGTGAAGGAAAGAGAAATTCCAATATTGTAATTTCCTCTACGTACAAGTGCAGCTATATAGAAGCTTACATCACCCTCCAGTAGTGGTGCCAATTCACCCAAATCCAGGGTGGGGGCAAGGATATTTTTTTATTTTCAACGAAGATTCAAAAAAGGTATTTTTCAAAATCCGGGGGAGGGGGTATATTGTTTATCTTATTTCTTCAATGAAAAAACAAAAAATGGTACATCTCAAAATTTGCCAGCCCCTTTTCTATTCTATAACCCAAACGACCTTATTTTTTATGGAACTAGCATTTAACTGCTTAAGGACATTACAAACCACTGTGTGGCTGCAAATTGCCGAAAACACATATCAACACAACTTTTAGTACTTCTAAATGCAATGATTTCCTCACAATTTTCGTCCGATATCACTCTGGCTTTTATAAAATCAAAATTGAGGTTTCCTGGTACAAAATACACGGAAAGCAGCGCTTTACTACGATCTTATCTCTATCGTCTCTTAAAAAGAGCAATAGATCTGAAAACTTCTGCTCGATTAAGCTCTGCCCTAGATTACTATGACCAGCGGTTTGGTACTATGACTACAGAAAAAAGGGAAGGAGGATATATAATAAAAAGAAAAAAGAAATTAAGAGTGATCGCGTTAAAGAAAAACATGACGTTTCTTATTGATTGCGACAAGGCGTGGAAATAGCGACCGTGGGGTTCTCAGTGACAGCCAGTTAACTGATATCATTTTTTATGGAGATGTGATTACTTTTTCAGGGTTTTCTCCAAATTTGTTAAATGAAACGGATGTTTTAAATGCAAATTACATGGGGTGGGCAACTCCAATCTTGAAAGGAAGCTGAAGACCATTAGGATCTTAAGAACGGCTGTAATAGGTGTACACAATGAAAGACTTTTTTTTCTTTTTCGTTTTTTTTTTTCATGATGTGACTTGACTGCATAATTTTTGCAGCAGAAGTATCGTCTCCAAACCATTCATGGAAACGGACGGTAAACAAAAAGAAAAGTCGGTCAATAGTAACTGAAACTCTTAGTAAAAGAATTATGGAAACAGTGTTTTCTTCGACAGAACATAGTTTTCATATTGATTCCGAACATACAAAAGCTATTTAGCTAAAATTATACATCAAGAGTTATTAGCCTGAGAATATTTAACCAATATTAAGAAAAAGGGAGAAAGCACCCCTGGAAAGTTCTACCAACTGGTTTACTGAATATAATGAGCCTGGCATGTTGGGAGTGACGGAAGGGATAGAGGCACCTTGTAGCCCACTCCAAGAGAACCATGGCAAACAGCTGACAGGGTACCGAGTGCAGAGTTATGCCTCGGCAATTACTACAATCTGCTTTGCTTCCTTCTCCCTTATAGACTGGCACAAGTAGGCCTGACTTCAGTAGATTGTATATATGGAATTCTATAGAAGCTCTACACCTTTTCAAAGAGAGTCAGTACTCCCTCACATGGTGTACACTACAGTTTCACGTGCACATTGTAAAAAGCGAGATATTCATAATAAATTTGGAACAATATCAATCTATGGAAATGGTTAACGATGATAAAATGGTCTTATGACTTGACCTAGCTTTACTTCTTCAAGGTGTTCTGTACAATACACAAGTGGCGTTTGAACAGTGTTGTCAATTTAAAATAGAGTTTAACGTTATAGTATACTAAAAAGTGATACTAAGAGAGATGTAGATGACAAGAAAAGAATTTTAATAATGGATAGCGTTACTTCTTCGATGTGTTCCGTATAATACACAAGTGGCGTTTGAACAGTGTTGTCAGTTTAAAATAGAGTCTAATGTTGTAGAATACTAAAAAATTTATACTAAGAGAGATGTAGATGGCAAGAAAAGAATTTTAATAATGAAATTCAGAACAAACCTTAGAAATCCTTGCAAATCAAGTAGTAAGGTGTATGTGAGTACGAACCATCAAGGATCATAAGCACCAACGACCCTAACCAGCAGAGACATCAACCCCCAAAAGGTCCCCTATCCCGAAACTCGAAGGGCAACCCCTCCCCTCCAACTTTTTGGCCCCCCCCCCATTTTTTGATTTTTTTTTAAGTTTTTTTAAACTTTTTTTATTATTTTTTTAACATGATATATTTTTTCAACTTTTTTTTTAAATGTCTTTGAATGAGATGAAACATACTTAAAAAAAAAATCACATTTAATATTTTCAAAACTCGAAATGTGAATGATATAGACATGTTAGTCATGACCTTTACTATTAGAAAAATAATGTTTGTAGTAGCACTTTTTTTTATTGGACAAAAATTTTTTTGGACTTCAAAATTATTCAACATTTTTTTGTACATATCTTAAAATGACATAAAATATGCTTACGGCTCTAACAATTGTACTCTATGCTTGTCAGAGACACGATGCAGCTTTCCCACAGGTACTTTATGGCGGGTTATAGACACTACCTAGTTTATTGCATGTATTAAATCTTTATTTTTCTATGCGATGGAACGATAAACACATAAGTCATATCTTTTTTAAAAAAAGTGAAGATGGAGCATTTTAATAAAGTTTGTTCACATGACAATGTTATTGTAGCATTGAATGCCGACAAGGGGAAGTATTTAAACTATGAAACAAGTACAAGTGGTAGCATTATTGGAAATGTATGCATGCATTGTCAAGACAGTAAGGAATTAAATTTCTTTGGAGTACCGAAAAAATTCAACTCTTATGTTGGTGGATATGCAAGATTGAGATCTCCAGAGATGATTGCACTCAAAGAGAATGCCAACATAAAAATAATCGTTGATGTTAGATGACAACTCCGTGCTACTGTTGCAGGTAACACATTACCTGCTGATACATCCTATCGTCAGCTTTCGGGTATTAGCATTCAATGTAAGATCAAAAAAAAGAAAGGCCTACTCTTCTACTAATATCATAAACCATATCTTGTCTACGTGCCGAAACTGTTACAGGTGTAAAAATATTCCGATAATAGACAGTGAAATTGCCAGAAAAATAAAAGGGCATTGGTAGAAAATATCACTATGGAATATAAAGCTGAATCGATGAAAAACAAAGTACCAGCAAACGTTACTACCATTGATCAAACAGTCAATGAACCAAATAATACCAAAGACGAAAAGCATATTGAGCCTGTCGATGACACACCAGTAAAAATTGTGTACGACTCAAAATGGAATAATGATTATTCTACTGATTACGAACTAAGAGAAGACAATAACTATAATATCAAGAGAGAACATGGTAAACTATTTTATGGAACGGATTCAAAATGTGCATCCTTTGTCGGATATGCTGGATAAAATTGACAAAATCTAAGAATCAGATTGAATAAATTCTTTATCAATATCATTTGTCGGATATGACGGATAAAATTGACAAAATCTAAGTATCAGTGATTAAATGCTTTATCATCATCCTTTGTTGGATATCTCTGATAAATCTAATTATCAGAGTGATTAAATTCTATTTCAACATCCCTTTCCCGGATACATGGGATAAAATTGGCAAAATCTAGGTATCACAGTGAATAAATGCCTTATCAACATCCTTTAAATGCATTATCAATATCATTTTTTGGGTATATCAGATAAAATTGAAAAAATCTAAGTATCAGATTGGTTAAATTCTATATCAACATCCATTTCTCGAATACATGGGATAAAATTGACAAAATCTAAGTATCGGATTGATTAAATTCTATATCAACAACCCTTTCTCGAATACATGGGATAAAATTGACAAAATCTAAGCGTCAGAGTGAATAAATTTTTTTATACCAACATCTTTTGTCACATACATCGAATATGATTGACAAAATCTAAGTGTCAGAGTTAATAAATGCTTTATCAGCATCCTTTGTCGAATATATCGGATAAAAGTGACAAAATCTAAGTACCAGAGTGAATAAATGCATTATCAACATCATTTGTCGGATATGTCACTTAAAATTAACGTGTCGGATAAAATTGACGAAATCTAAGTGTCAGAGTGAATAATTTTTTTTTCTCAACATCTTTTGTCAGATACATCAAATATAATTGACAAAATCTAAGTGTTAGAGTGAATAATTTTTTTTATCAACATCCTCTGTCAGATACATCGGATACAATTGACAAATTCTAAGCATCAGACTGAATAAATGCTTTATCAACATCACTTGTCGGATATGTCGGACAAAATTTTTTTTATCAACGAAATATCTGAATGAGTTTTAGGTGTAGTACGAATGGCTTGCAAAAAAACACGAAAATACTATCATTATGAATAAATTCTTTATCAACATCCGTTGTTGAATATGTCATTATGAAAAAAAAGTTGTAAGTAAATTTGTAAGTAAGTAAGTAACAAATTCTTTCTTGGATTCACCTCTTGGACACACAATACAGAAATTTAATTCAGGAAATTATGAAAAAAAAATTGAACCAATTCTTTATTAACATTCATTATCGATTAATGTCTCTTCCTAGACAGACAATACAGCAGTTTCACAAAATCTAAGTAAAAGAGTGATTAAATTCTATATCAACATTCATTTCTCAGATACACAGGAAAAAGTTGACAAAATCTAAGTGTTAGAGTGAAGAATTTTTTTTTATCAACATCTTTTGTCACATATATCGGATAAAATTGACAGAATCTAAGTGTCAGAGTGATTTTTTTTATCAACTTCCTTTCTCAGATACATCAAATAAAATTGACAAAATCTAGATTTCAGAATGAATAAATGTTTTAACAACATCATTTATCGGAAAAGTCGGATAAAATTGACAAAATCTAAGTATCAGAGTTATTAAATTCTATAACAACATCCTTTTCTCGGATATATAGGATAGAGTCGACAAATTCTAAGTGTTAGATTGAATATATTTTCTTAGCAACATCTTTTGCCAGATACATCAGATAAAATGGACAAAATCTAAGTATCAGAGTGAATAAATTCATTATCAACATCCTTTGTCCTATAAAAGTGACAAAATCTAAGTATCAGAGTGAATAATTTTTTTTAATAACATCCTTTGCCAGATACATCGAATAAAATTGATAAAATATAAGTGTCAGAGTGAATAAATTTTTTTATCAACATCCTTTGTCAAATAAATCAAATAAAATTGACAGATTCTAAATTTCAGATAAATAAATGCTTTAACAACATCATTTATCGGATATGTCGGATAAAATTGACGCAATCTAAGTATCAGAGTGACTAAATTCTATATCAACATCCTTTTCTCAGATACATAGGATAAAATTGACGGAATCTAAGTAGCAGAGTGAATTAATTTTTTTTTATCAACATCCTTTGTCAGATATATCAAATAAAATTGACACAATCTAAATTTAAAAATGAATAAATTCATTATCATCATCCTTTGTCGGATATGTCGGATAAAATTGATAGAATCTAAGTATCAGAGTGAATAATTTTTTTATGAACATCCTTTGCCAGATACATCGAATAAAATTGATAAAATATAAGTGTCAGAGTGAATAAATTTTTTTATCAACATCCTTTGTCACATACATCAAATAAAATTGACAAAATCTAAGTATCAGGGTGAATAATTTTTTTTATCAACATCCTTTGCCAGATACATCGAATAAAAATTGATAAAATATAAGTGCCAGAGTGAACAACCTTTTTTTTATCAACATCCTTTGTCAGATACATCGAATAAAAATTGACAAAATCTAAATATCAGAATGAATAAATGCTTTAACAACATCCATTATCGGATATGTCAGATAAAATTGACACAATCTAAGTATCAGTGTAATTAGATTCTACATCAACATCCTTTTCTCGGATACATAGATTAAAATTGACAAAATCTAAGAGAGTGAAATTTTTTTTTATCAACATTCTTTGCCAGTTACATCGGATAAAATTGACAAAATCTAAGTGTCAGAGTGAATAAATTCATTATCAACATTCGTTGTCGGATATGTCGGATAAAATTGATAAAATCTAAGTATCAGAGTGAATAAATTCCATATCAACATCATTTTCTCGGGAACATCGGATGAAATTGGCATACTATCAGTATCTACGTCTATAAGTGTTTTATCAAGATTGAAGAAATGCAATTTCCGCATCTTTTTTATACTATGTAGGATAAAATTTAACAAACCTAACTATAGGTTTGATAAATAGAGCCCTCAACATCCCTTTCTTAGATATATGGAAAAGACTTGAGGAAATATAAGTATCAGATTGATTAAATTCTATATCAACATCCCTTTCTCGGGTACATGGGATAAAACTGACAAAATCTAAGTATCAGAGTGAATAATTAATTTTTTTATCAACATCTTTTATCAGTTACAACAATTATAATTAACAAAATCTAAATATGGGAGTGAATAAATGCTTTTTCAGCATCCTTTGTCAAATATGGTGAATAAAATTGAAAAAATCTAAATTTATTATCAAAATCCTTTAGTTAGATATGTCTGATAAAACTTACAGAATCTAAGTATCAGAGTAATTAAATTCTATATCAACATCCCTTTCTTAAATAGATGGGATAAAATTGACAAAACATAAGTTTTAGAGTGAATTAATGCCCTATAAGCATCCTTGAAATGCATTATCAACATCATTTGTCAAGTATTTCGGATAAAATTGACACATTCGGAACATCAGGTTCTTTAAATTTTATATCAAAATCCCTTTCTGGAATACTTGGCATAAACTTGACATAATCTATGTATCAGAGTTTTTAAATTCTGTATCAACATCCCTTTTTCAGATACATGGGATAGAATCGACAAAATCTAAGTATCAGAGTGAATAAATGCTTTATCAATATCCCTTAAATGTATTATCAACATCACGTGTCAGATACATTAGATAAAATTCAAAAAATCTATGTACCAGATAGAATAACTTTGTTTTCAAAGTTTTATCGGATTCATCAGACAACAGTAAAAAAATCCAATTTCTATTCATTTTGACTTCTTGCGTCCTTACGTTGAATTTAAGTTAGACCGGTAATCGATGGTACTACACCCGCTCAGACCCACTGCCATAGTGAGAGGGATATTCAAAAAGTTGACTTAGTTTAAGTGCACTTAAAGTTGCCGAGCATGCATTGGAATAAGCAAACACCCGCCCAGACACACAGGCAAAAAGAGTGAGAGATATAAAAACACATACAAATACGCAAATTTAAACATGAAAACCGAGAAAGACATGGAGTGTATACCGCGACGGCGCATACATAGTGAGAAAGACATGCAAAGTCGACATCGCTTTATTTCATTTTTTAAGGTTAATTTAGACGAGGTTACGTGCGCGTGCGTAACCTCCTCTAAATTAACCTTAAAAATGAAATAAATATGGAATTTAATCACTCTGATACTTATATTCTGTCAGTTTTATCTGACATATCGGACAAAGGATGTTGATAATGAATTTTGATTTTGTCAATTTTATTCAACATATCCGACAAAGGATGCTGAAAAAGCATTTATTCACTCTGATATTTAGATTTTGTTAATTATAATTGTTGTAACTGATAAAAGATGTTGATAAAAATAAATTATTCACTCTGATACTTATATTTTGTCAATTTTATCCCATTTACCCGAGAAAGGGATGTTGATATACAATTTAATCAATATGATACTTAGATTTTGTCAATTTTATCCCATGTACCCTAGAAAGGGATGTTGATATAGAATTTAATCAATCTGATACTTAGATTTTGTCAATTTTATCCGATATAGCCGAAAAATTATGTTGATAATGCATTTAAAGGATGTTGATAAAGAATTTATTCGCTCTGATACTTATTTTTTGTCAATTTCATCCCATTTATCCGAGAAAATTATGTCGGTATGGAATTTAATCACTCTGATACTTAGATTTTATCAATTTTATCCGACATATCCGAAAACGGATGTTGATAGTGAATTTATTCACTCTGACACTTAGATTTTGTCAATTTTATCCGATGTAACTGGCAAAGGATGCTGATAAAAAAGAATTATCACTCTATCACTTAGATTTTGTCAATTTTAATCTATGTATCCGAGAAAAGGATGTTGATATACAATCTAATCACACTGATACCTAGATTTTGTCAATTTTATCCGATATATCCGATAAAGGATGTTGTTCAAGCATTTATTCATTCTGATATTTAGATTTTGTCAATTTTTATTCGATGTATCTGACAAAGGATGTTGATAAAAAAAAAGGTTGTTCATTCTGGTACTTATATTTTATCAATTTTGATTCGATGTATCTGGCAAAGGATTTTCATAAAAAAGCTATTCACTCTGATACTTAGATTTTGTCAATTTTATTTTATGTATGTGACAAAGGATGTTGATAAAAAAATTTATTCACTCTGAAACTTATATTTTATCAATTTTATTCGATGTACCTGGCAAAGGATGTTCATAAAAAAATTATTCACTCTGATACTTATATTTTGTCAATTTTATCCGACATATCCAACAGAGGATGTTGATAATGAATTTATTCATTCTGACATTTCGATTCTTTCAATTTTATTTGATGTATCTGACAACGGATGTTGATAACAAAAATTTATTCACTCTGACACTTAGATTCTGTCAATTTTATCCTATGTATCTGAGAAAAGAATGTTGATATAGAATTTAGTCACCCTGATAATTAGATTTTGTCAATTTTATCCGACATATCCGATAAAGGATGTTGTTAAAGCATTTATTCATCTGAAATTTAGATTTTGTCAATTCTATTTGATGCATTTGACAAAGGATGTTGCTAAAAAAAATTTCACTCTGAAACTTATATTTTATCAATTTTATTCGATGTATCTGGCAAAAGATGTTGTTAAAAAAAATTATTCACTCAGATACTTAGATTTTGTCAATTTTATCCGACGTATCTGACAAAGGATGTTGATTATGAATTTATTCGATCTGATACTTAGATTTTGTCAATTTAATCCAATATATCTGGCAAAGGATGTTGATAAAAAAAAATTATTCACTCTAACACTTGGAATTTGCCAATTTTATCCTATGTATCAGACAAAAGGAAGTTGATAAAAAATTTTGTAATTCTGATACTTAGCTTTTGTCAATTTTATCCAACTTATCTGTTCAAGGATATTTTAAAAGCATTTATTCATTCTGAACATTAGATTTCTTTATTGCTATTGGATGCATAGGACGAGTGACGTTATAAAAAAAATTATTCACTCTTACACTTAGATTCTGTCAATTTTATCTGACGCATCTGTCAAAAGATGTTGATAAAAAAAAATATTCACTGTAACACTTAGATTTTGTCAACGTTTTCCTATGTATCTGAGAAATGGAAGTTGATATAGAATTTAATCACTCCTATACTTAGATTTTGCGAAATTGCTGTATTGTCTGTCTAGGAAGCGACATCAATCGATAATGAATGTTAATAAAGAGTATGTTCAATTTTTTTTCATAATTTCCTGAATTAAATTTCTGTATTGTGTATCCAAGAGGTCAAGTCAAGAAAGAGTTTGTTACTTACTTACTTACAATTTTTTTCCATAATGGCATATCCAACAACGGATGTTGATAAAGAATTTATTCATTCTGATACTATTTTCGTGTTTTTTGCAAACCATTCGCACTATACCTTAAACGCATTCAGATATTTCCTTGATAAAAAAAATTTGTCCGACATATCCGACAAATGATGTTGATAAAGCATTTATTCGGTCTGATACTTAGATTTTGTCAATTTTATCCGATATATCTGACAGAGGATGTTAATATAAAAAATTATTCACTCTAACACTTAGATTTTTTCAATTATATTAGATGTATCTGACAAAAGATGTTGAGAAAAAAAAATATTCACTCTGACTCTTAGATTTAGTCAATTTTATCAGACATGTCAATTTTATCTGATGTATCCGACAAATGATGTTGATAATGTATTTATTCACTCTGGTACTTATATTTTGTCACTTTTATCCGATATATTCAACAAATGATACTGATAAAGCATTAATTCAATCTGATACTTAGATTTTGTCAAATATATTCGATGTATCTGACAATAAATGTCAGTACAAAAAAATTTATTCAATCTGACGCTTAGATTTTTTCAATTTTATCCCATGTATTCGAGAAAGGGTTGTTGATATAGAATTTAATCACTCTGATACTTAGATTTTGTCAATTTTATCCGACACATCCGATAAAGGATGTTGTGAAAGCATTTATTCATTCTGAAATTTATATTTTGTCAATTTTATTTGATGTATCTGACAAAGAATGTTGATAAAAAAAAAAATTATTCACTCTGACACTTAGATTCTGTCAATTTTATCCGATGTATCTGACAAAAGATGTTGATAAAAAAAAATTTATTCACTCAAACAGTTGTATTTTGTCAACTTTTTCCTATGTATCTGAGAAATGAATTTTGATATAGAACTTAATCATCCCTATACTTAGATTTTGTGAAATTCCTGTATTGTCTATCAAAGAAGTGACTACAATTAATAACGAATGTTAATAAAAAATTTGTTCAATTTTTTTCCTAATTTATTTAAACAAATTGCTGTATTGTGTATCCTAGAGGTGAATTCAAGAAAGAGTTTGTTACTAACTTACTTACTTGCAATTTTTTTCATAATGACATATCCAACAACGGATGTTGATAAAGAATTTATTCATTCTGATAGTATTTTCGTGTTTTTTGCAAGCCATTCGTACTATACCTTAAACGCATTCAGATATTTCCTTGATAAAAAAAAAATTTCCGAAATATCCGTCAAGTGATGTTGATAAAGCATTTATTCAGTCTGATACTTAGATTTTGTGAATTTTATCCGATGTATCTGACAGAGGATGCTGATAAAAAAAAATTATTCACTCTAAAACTTAGATTTTGTCAATTATATTCGATGTATCTGACAAAAGATGTTGAGAAAAAAAAATATTTACTCTGACACTTAGATTTTTTCAATTTTATCCAACATGTTAATTTTAACTGACGTATCCTACAAATGATGTTGTAATGCATTTATTCACTCTGGTAACTAGATTTTTTCACTGTTGTCCAATACATTTGACAAAGGATGCTTATAAAGCATTTATTCACTCTGATACTTAGATTTTGTCAGTTATATTCAATGTATCTGACAATAGATGTTGGTTTAAGAAAACTTATTCACTCGACGCTTAGATTTTTTCAATTTTATCCCTTGTATTCGAGAAGGGGTTGTTGATATAGAATTTATTCAATCCAATACTTATATTTTTTCAATTTTATCTAATGTATTCGAGAAAGGGTTGTTGATATAGAATTTAATCAACCTGATACTTAGATTTTGTCAATTTTATCCGATATACCCGACAAATGATGTTGATCATGTATTTAAAGGATGTTGATAAAGCATTTATTCACTCTGATACTTAGATTTTATCAATTTTATCCCATGTATCCGAGAAAGGGATGTTGATATAGAATTTAATTACTCTGATACTTATATTTTATCCGAGATATCCAACAAAGGATGCTGATAAACTATTTAATCACTCTGATTCTTAGATTTTGTCAATTTTATCCGTCATATCCGACAAATGATGTTGATAAAGCATTAATTCATTCTAATTCTTATATTTTGTCAATTTTATCCAGCATATCTGACAAAGGATGCACATTTTGAATCCACTCCATAAAATAGTTTACCATGTTCTCTCTTGATATTGTAGTTATTGTCTTCTCTTAGTTCGTAATCAGTAGAATACTCATTATTCCATTTTGAGTCCATTTATTAGTAGAAGAGTAGGCCTTTCTTTTTTTGATATTACATTGAATGCTAATACCCGAAAGCTGACGATAGGATGTATCAGCAGGTAATGTGTTACCTGCAACAGTAGCACGGAGTTGTCATCTAACATCAACGATTATTTTTATGTTGGCATTCTCTTTGAGTGCAATCATCTCTGGAGATTTCAATCTTGCATATCCACCAACATAAGAGTTGAATTTTTTCGCTACTCCAAAGAAATTTAATTCCTTACTGTCATGACAATGCATGCATACATTTCCAATAGTGCTACCACTTGTACTTGTTTCATAGTTTAAATACTTCTCCTTGTCGGTATTCAATGCCACAATAACATTGTCATGTGAACACACTATTAAAATGCTCCATCTTTACTTTTTTTTAAAGATATAACCTATGTGTTTATCGTTCCATCGCGTAGAAAAATAATGATTTAATACATGCAATAAACTAGGTAGTGTCGATAACCCGCCATAAAGTACCAGTGGGAAAGCCGCATCGTGTCTCTGAGCAAGCATAGAGTACAACTGTTAGAGCCGTAAGTATATTTTATGTCATTTTAAGATACGCAAAAAAAAACTTGAATAATTTCGAAGTCCAAAATTTTTTTTAGCCCAATAAAAAAAAAGTGCTACTACAAACATTATTTTTCTAATAGTAAAGGTCATGGCTAAAATGTCTATACCTTTCTCATTTTGAGTTTTGAAAATATTAAATGTGATTTTTTGTTTTGTTTTAAGTGTTTCATCTCATTCGAAGAAATTTAAAAAAAAAGTTTAAAAAGTATATCATGTTAAAAAAAATAATAAAAAAAAGTTTAAAAAATTCAAAAAAAAATCAAAAAAAATGGGAGGGGGGGGAGGGGGGCGCCCTTCGAGTTTGGGGATAGAGGACCTTTGGGGGGTTGATGTCTCTGCTGGTTAGGGTCGTTGGTGCTTATGATCCTTGATGGTTCGTACTCACATACACCTTACTACTTGATTTGCAAGGATTTCTAAGGTTTGTTCTGAATTTCATTATTAAAATTCTTTTCTTGCCATCTACATCTCTCTTAGTATCTAATTTTTAATATACTATAACGTTAAACCCTATTTTCAATTGACAACACTGTTCAAACGCCACTTGTGTTTTATGCTGAACACATCGAAGAAGTAAAGCTATCCATTATTAAAATTCTTTTCTTGCCATCTACATCTCTCTTAGTATCAACTTTTTAGTATACTATAACGTTTAACTCTATTTTAAATTGACAACACTTTTCAAACATTATTTGTATATTATACGGAACACATCGAAGCAGTAAAGCTAGGCCAAGTCATAAGACTATTTTGTCATTGTAAAACATTCCATAGATTGATATTGTTCTAAATATATAATAAATATCTTGCTTTTTTGCAATGTGCACGTGAAACTGTACTGTATACCATGTAAGGGGGTACTGACTCTCTTTGAAAAGGTGTAGAGCTTCTATAGAATTCCATATATACAATCTACTGACTTCCAGTCTGATGGGATCATTTAGGAGCACCACACAGCACTGAATAGAGTTTGAAGCCAGAACATCATGGATGGACCGCCATTTTTGAAGATTTCTAATGTCAGGCCCCATATTCCTGGTGCTTTGTCATTCGTCAGCTTTCAGGTTGCCGTTTTTATTTCTTCTGCTGTAAATTCAATCCCATCAGGGGCAGATGTAGCATCGACAGCAGCAATAGGGAGGTCGTCGTTGATTCGGTCGGGTGGCTATGAGCTTAGTAGTTTTCCAAAGTGGTTTCTCCATGGGCAGAGGCATTGTGATTGGTCGTCAAAAATCTCGTGGCTTGCGGTTCAGAGATACATTGTAGTCAGAGGGCAATGACCTGATAGTTCACGGACTGTCTCGTAAGACACCCCTGTGTCATTTTTCTTGACAGTTTCTTGAAGCTCACATGCCTTGTTGTCAATAAAGGTCTTGCGCCTTTTTGCAGCAGGATATTGTATTCCTTGTTTAATTGTCTATATGCTGTCATACCCAACGAAGGCGAGTTACTCGCCTGCGTTCAATGATGGCGAGGGACTCGTTGCTGGTCCAGTCTTTTTTCTTACGCTGCTTCATTTCAGCAACGCTAGTTGCAGCTACAAGAGAGTTCCCTTTGAAGACCTTTCATACATCTCCAACATCCTCACAATGCTCAAGGATCTCGGATCTGTTTGATATTTCAACCTGGTACCGCTCAGCCAGAGTAGGGTCTTGCTGGATGTATTTTGTGTCAGTTTTCTGAGGCGATTGGCTTTTTTTTGTTGATTAATACAAAAAAGACTTTCCTTAAAAAGACATTTTTCAAAGGAAAGTAAAAACCCATATGACAAGCAGAATTCTTATAATAATTTAAACTTGAAAGGATAATAAACTACTATTAAAGAATAAATGAAACCTAAAACAAACAGAAATTAAAATAAATAATCATGCCAAACATGGAGATAAAAGATACTGATATAGATTTCAAGTCCATCTGTGTAACCACAAAAACGATGTTAATCAGTCCAATCCATTCGCTTGTATTTTATTTGGCTCTTAAGATAGTTACTTGTCTATGTTTTTTCTAAAATAACTTTTATGCTTTTTTCACCTCACACAAGTAGCCGTAAATATCTACCGACTTTGATGTCTACTGACATCAAAAATATTTTTGGCCGTATGATAATTGTTAAAAAGAAACATTCGTTAGCGGTCAAAAGCCAATAACACGTACAAACAACAGCAGGTAAAACAATGAAGAAATAATTAAAACAGTGATAGTTTTACCCTAAACGAATATTAAACACAAACTACCAATAAATGATCATTAAAACTAGAATTAAAAATAAAAACAGCCATAGATTCATTTACTTCGAGGAAGTTCAACCAGGATTGAAGAAAAAAAAAACACGAAACAAGGCCATTCATTCAGGTAAAAACAAATCAAAAACATGTTTTTAATGCTATTTTCGCCTTTTTTGCAGCTAATCTAAAAGGTCTTTTTGTTAGAGGTTCATTGGTATTACCTATTGGGTTTATAACGTAGTTTGTTAAATCTACTACTATGGTACTACTAACAACTCACCGCAGAACCAAACCGCCTGAGGCCAACACAGCTACGCACGCTCCTCCTCTATCCCAATATATTCAAAGCCTTTCTTCTCTAATTATTAGCCTTAGAAAGCGGGATTGAACCGCAATTTTTTGTGCAGTCTACTGTTTCAAATACGGTCAGTCAGCCGGGTATCTGGAACAATCTGTAGGCAATTTCTCTGGAAAACATCTAGCAAATCTTCATCCGCTTTTCGGATCACCCATGCTTCACAGCCATACTTGACCACCGTCATCACTGTAGCTTCCAATATTCTAATCTTTGTTTGTATACTCATTTTCCTATTCTTCAAAACTTTTTTTTAATTGTGAAAAAACACCCTGAGCCTTGGCTATTCCGATTTTAACATCTTCACTGCTCCCACCGTCGTTAATAATAATAATACCAAGGTAAGTGAAGCTGCCCACCTGATCAATCTTTTCGTTACCCAAACTCACCTTTTTATCTTCACATATTCCTAGTCTTAGTGACTTAGTCTTCTTAACATTAATTTTTAAACCTATTCTAGCACCCTAAACACGCAAAGCCTATAAAATCATTCATTTTGCTCACACTTTCATCTAGGATGCTTAAATCATCAGCATAATCTAAGCTCAGGAGAGTTTTCCTCCCCATTTGATTCCGTGGTCTCCTATTGCCTTTCCTGTGTTTCCTAAGACAATATCCATCAAAATGACTTCATATAATGGGGGATAGAACACAAATTTGCACTTTATTGAAAAAAATATAAATTTTTTCACTTTTATAACTTTAATAAATCAAATAATATTAACATTTTGATTACTAAATATCAGTATATGTATATTAAACTGACAATGCACATACATTTGTATTTTTTCAGTAAAGGGCAAATTATGTTCTGGCCTTGGGAAGGCATAGGGGTTTTGAGCCAAACTTATGTTAATTTCTGCTCGTTTTTAGTTTGACTCGGTTATTTATTGTAATTTTTGTTTGTTTTGGGTTTCATTTATTTATGGATGCTGATTTTGTGGTAGTGTCACGCCTGGAAGATTATTTTATTTTTTTTTTGCTCCTTTTTGGTTAAATGAAGTTCTTAACTTTTTTTCGAGAAACTAATTTCGTGGAAAAAGGTTTTTTTTGGTAAATCTCTTTTCGTTTTACTTCGGCATAGTCTTTTCAGGGAAAAATACAATAATACTTTTAATCTTTTCGTTTTTTTTAAGACTTTATAGTTTGGCCTGCTATTTGCATTCTGGAGAAAAATTTTCAGCAATTTTTAACAACATACACCCTTTTAAAAATCTGGACACAAATAGAAGTGTTTAATTTAGTTTCATACCCCCTCTAGTTGACCTGAAATGGAAAACTTGATACCATTCGCAAAAAAATCTGTTTACTTACTTTGATAGCTATGATACACTTACGCTATTTTGACTTGGTTAAATTTTAAGAGCAGAAGTAGCCCCGAAAGTTTGAAAATAATACCCTCAGTCGTTCTTGGGATACTGCTGAGATGCCTTATTGGGAATTAGCATTAACACAGTGCATTTTGATTTAATCTTAAGGTAACATTTAGTTTTTCATAATGGGCAAATGGGGGGGGGGGGCGTGGGAGGGGGATTAATTGCCCTCCAATCACTTTCGACTATCAAAAAGGGCATCATCTCTTTCTAGTTTAAATTGAATGAGCCCTTTTCGAAGTTCCTACGACAACTCCTTCGATACGAAGTGCCCTGGTTTAAACAACAACAACAACAAAAAATAATACATTATACCCACATCGACCATTACTATAAAAATGTCAAGTCTTTCAATTATTTCGACTATTACAACGGGCACTAGGCCTTTCGATTTCCAATCGAGTGAGCCCTTTTTTTAGTTTCTACGACAACGCTTTCTACAAACACCTTATATGCCCCCAGGGCATAAATTATAACCCTTACCCTAAGGGCTGTTAGGGTGGTTGTCTTCCTCTAAGACCTAATTTCTAGAACTTCCAGCTACATTAAACCAAATGATTATCTCAAAATTTTGATTGAATGTGTTCGGGAAATGGTTGGCGTTAGAGGGGGGCTAGTTGCTCCCCAATCACTTTCAACTATTAAAAAAGGCACTAGCCCTTTCAATTTCCAATCAAATGAGCCCTTTTGAAGTTTCTACGACAACGCTTTCAATAAAAACCTTATATGCCCCCAGGGAATAACTCACAACCCTTGCCCTGAAGGCTGGGGGGAGGGGGGTGTCATCCTCAAAGACCTAATTTCCAGAAGTTTCTACTACGTTGAACCAAATGGCTATCTGATAATTTTAATTGGATGTTTTCGGAGGAATGGTGGGCGTGAGAGGGGGGTTAGTTACCCTCCTATCACTTTTGACTATTAAAAAGAGTGACTAGAAATTGACTAGAAAATTGAGAGGGCAGTAGCCCTCTCAATTTCCAATTGAATGAGCCCCTTTTGAAGTTCTTACGACAACTCTATCTATAAAAAACTTATATGCCCCTAGGGAATAACTTACAACCTCTTTGCTGAGGACTCTGGGGGGTTTGTCATCCTTAAAGACATAATTTCCAGAACTTTCATCTACGTTCAGCAAAATGGCTATCTCTAAACTTTGATTGAATGTTTTTAGGGGAATGGTAGGCGTGAGAGGGGGGTTAATTACAATTAAAAAGGGCAATTTCAATTTCCAATCAAATGAGCCCTTTTTGAAATTTTTAAAACAACTTTCTATAAGCCTACAAACCTTATATGACCCCAGGGCATATCTTAAAACCCTTGCACTGCGGGCTCTTAGGGGGTTATCATCCTAAAAGACCCAATTTCCAGAACTTTGGACTACGTTGAACAAAATGGATATCTCAAAATTTTGATTGGATGTATTTAAAAAAAATGGTGGGCGTGACAGGGGGCTTAGTTGCCCTTCAATCACTTTCGACTATAAAAAGGGCACTAGCCCTTTCAATTTCCAATTGAACGAGCCCTTTTTAAAGTTTCTACAACATCGCTTTCTATAAAAACCTTATATGCCCCCAGGGCATATCTTACAGCCCTTGCCCTGAGGGCTAAGGGGGGGAGGGGTTGTCATCCTTAAGGACCTAATTTCCAAAACTTTCACCTACGTTGAATAAAATGGATATCTGAAGATTCTCATTGGATGTGTTTGGGGAAAAGGTAAGCATGAGAAGGCGGTTAGTTTCCCTTAAATCACTTTTGACTATTAAAAAGGGCACAATCCGTTTGAATTTCCAAACAAATGAGCCGTTTTTAAGTTTCTACGACAAAGCTTTCAATAAAAACCTTAAATGCCCCCAAGGCATAACTTATAACCCTTGCCCTTAAGACTGTGGGGGAGTGTCCTGCTCAAAGGTATAATTTCCTGAACTTTAAACTGCGTGGAACAAAATGACTATCTCCAAATTTTGATTGATTGTGTTTGGAAAAAGGTGGGCGTGGAAGCTGTGTTAGTTGCTTTTCAATCACTTTCGACTATTAAAAAGGGCACTAGCCATTTCAATTTCCAATCGAATGAGCCCTTTATAAAGTTTCTACGACAATGCGTTCTATAAAAACCTTGTATGCCCCCCAGGGCATAACTTACAACCCTTGCCCAGAGGGCTGTTGCGGGGTTGTCATCCTCAAAGACCTAATTTTCAGAACTTTCAACTACCTTGAACTAAATGGATATCTTAAAATTTTGATTGGAAGTGTTCGGGGAAAATGTGGGCGTGAGAGGGGGGTTAGTTGCCCTCCAATCACTTTCGACTATTAAAAAGGGCACTAGCCCTTTGGATTTCCAAACGAATGAGCCTTTTTTGAAGTTTCTACGACAACGCTTTCTATAAAAACCTTATTTGCCCCCAGGGCATAACTTAAAACCCTTGGCCTGAGGGCTGTAGGGGTGTGTCCTCCTCAAGAACATAATTTCTATTTGGAAATCAACTACGCTGTACAAAATGGGCATTTCAAAATTTTGATTGGATGTATTTCGGGAAATGGTGCACGTGGAAGGGGTGTTAGTTGCCTTCCAATCACTTTCGACTATTAAAAAGGGCACAAGCCACTCCAATTTCCAACTGAATGAGCCCTTTTTGAAGTTTCTACGACAACTTCTTGGATACGAAGTGCCCTGGTCTAAAGGAAAATAATAATAAATAATAAATTGTGCCAATATCGTTCTTATATGCCCCCAGGGCATAACTTATAACCCTTGAGGGTTGTGGGGGAGTGTCCTCCCCAAAAACATATTTTCTATCTGGAAATCAACTACGCTGAACAAAATGGATATCTAAAAAATTTGATTGGATGTGTTTGGGGAAATCGTGGGCGTGGAAGGGGTGTTAGTTGCCTTCCAATCACTTTTGAGTATTAAAAAGGGCGCTGGCCACTCCAATTTCTAGTTGAATTCGCAGTTTTTGATGTTTCTACGACAATTCCTATGATACGAAGGCCATGGTCTAAAGAAAAAAAAATACATTGTGCCAACATCAGTCTTTACTTAGGCAGCGCGATTGCGCTGCCTATGATTTGTCTGGTATAGCATACAAGGATAAGACGCGTGCTCATAATATATAAAACTGAAGACCAAAGGCGTTTGACAACTAAGGCACTTCTCAATTATTAGCCTAAGAGTGAAAATTTGGTCGACACATCCTCTACTTTTTCTAAAACCGCAAATTCTTCTTTTAAAACTTTGTCTACAGCATCTCTCAGTCTAAAAGGTATCATTTTAGTAAGTAATTTGCTGTCAACAGAGACCAGACTAATCCCTCGATAATTACCACACTCAATCTTATCACCTTTCTTATACAGTGGTTAACTTGAGGTTTTCCTACAATCGCTGGTTACTTCTCCTTACTCAAAAATCAAATTCACAATCTTCAGTAGCTTATTTCTAACCTCATAGCCACCATATTTAAGAAACTCATTTACCACACTATCAGCGCCTGGGGCATTACTATGTTTTGATCCTATTAGTACTGCCACTAATTCTTCCTCACAAAACAAACTTTCCTCCCCATCCAAGGCATCACAAACTTTTCCATTTTCCTCCATATCTTTTCCTGCAACTCCATATCGGTTCCATTTTTGTGGCCCACACTGTGGGTCACTGCTGATTAGTTTCTCACTTAAATTTATGCATAGTGCTTCAAGTGCATTTTTTCTTAATTTCATTTTAATAATCACACATTTAATTGCAAGTCTTATTTTATTTATACATGTGCTTTGCTTAGGACAGCCCCTGGATATACAGCCAAAATATTTATTTAGGGATAAAAAAAACTGTCTTAGATTAATTCCTCGTTGTTTTATCCTTTGTCGTTTGAATCATGGATAGGAAGTGTGGTCTTCATCGTTATTTAAAACAACACGTATTTGAATTTCCTGTAAAAAGTATGGAATGCGACCAAGGCCGTATCCAGGGAAGGGGTTAGTTGATTTGATCCCCCCCACCCCAATGAAATGTGTCTCTGACTCGCATAAATGTAATAAAAATGCATCTTAACATTTTTTTGTGTTTTTTAAGGTTTTGTAAAACTTTAAGTTTTTGTAGCCCCCCCCCCAAAAAAAAAGAAATACCCAAGGACAGAATCCAGGATATATAATTAAGTAATTTTAATAATAAATTAAAAACAATCAAAAAATAAATCATTCATCAACTAACAAATTAAAAACAATTTTGTTAATAAATGAAACTTTTGTTAAAATTTGGCCGGAAATTTTGTGGGAGACAGGTGCCACCACTGGCGCACACCAAAAGCCTTGACTGATTAAGCCAAACAAAAGTTAATTATTTGATAACAGGTCCATATTCAAATTACCAAAATCGACTTCGTAAATACGTCAATTTTAGCCCCCTGATGGAATACATGTTCATTACCATGAAATAAACAGGAAATTAGCATACAAAAGATATTCAAGTTAGGGAGAAATTAAGGAAAAATCTAATTACTAAGACAAAGGAACAGAGGTATTTTGTTATTCTTCCGAAAAGTTCCAAATGATTTAAGATTTCACAACGTTTGGTCAAACCAAATAAGGATTCCAACGAGTAGTATCCTAATAAGAAAATTTAGAGGTTACAAACGTCCTTTCGGAAAAGCTTCCACTGATGAGCTTAAGCAGCGTTCGCAAACGTGTCTAGTTAGCTTTAGACGTATCTGTCCTGATAACGTGATCCAGGTAGCTCCGTTCACATGACATTACTTGGCTGCAGTAAGTTACAGGTAAGCACCCAGTTGTAAAATCCGTGATCTATGACCAATCAGGAAGCTGCTTTTATCACATTGCTTATAACCTGCGCCCAACAACCGCTCCATGTGTGTCTTACTGGACTTCAATCCCAGTGTAAGTGCAATCCAGACGACACTTGGACAATCCTTAAAAGCGTCCAGTATTCAAATAACTACTGAAATCACTCAGCTTCTTAAGACAGTATCTTAACAAAAAAGTTTTGACGTTCATTGAATCTACGGTTGATAAAAATATTTGCGACACTAAAACTTCATTTGTAACCCAGAAAATGAGCAAGAAGCGTCCAAACTCAGCATTCCATTGAATTAAAAAATGAAGACACACGAGATTGAATCAACAATTTAATTATAATTTTTGATGGGGCAAATCCAACCGGACCGAAACTCGAGTCTCAGAGGCCCATTCCCTCTATACCCCAGACAGCTAAGTTTGCAGAATGACGCAACCAACTCCCACCCACGCCAAGACTGAAGACTGGCGACACCAGGACTTGAAACCGCGTCCCGAAGGACAAACGACATTCTCACCTTACGAAAGAAAAACTCCTGAATAAACATACTGACAACCCAAACACTAAAGATGAACTAAACTACTACATACAGGGCTTGGCCTCTGAGCCCGTCAAAAAGACACCACAAAAATTTTTATCTTTTGTCAGAAATACTTTCTATTTTTTTTTTTTTTTTTTTTTTTGATTGTAAAAAATATAAAATACCTCTTTAGTGATACATTCTGATTGACAGTACACTTATTCACTGGGCAAAACCATTCGCAACGGACTAAGCAAATTTTTGTCTCTTGCATGCCACAAATGACACCGAAAAGGCCATACATAATAATAATAATAGTTTATTTACTCCCCACCTACAAAAGATTATAGCATAGCGAAAAAAAATGAAAAAAAATAAATGGACCAGGAAAAGGAAAAACTTAAATTATTATTGGAGAACAGCCTCGTCTATTCAGTTTTGCTTTTTTCACAGGCTTCTCACGAATTCTAGACCACTCTTTAACTGGATTTGTAATCTCAAATGTTTCGAGACGGTGCTACTTAGTGATAGTTAATTTCGGTGCTACTTAGGAATACATAATAGGAGCTTTACGTATCTAAAATATCCCTTATTGGTTGTATAGGTGTCCCTCTCTGCAAGTATGCTGGACGTTCTGGCGAGTGAAGCAACATAAGGTTGGCACACTGAACGACAAATTGAAGCAAGCGACTTCTTGGAGTACTGCCTTCGAGTCGGCAAAACAGTCACGTAAGAACGTTTAATGTTGGCAGTTATATGCTTTACAATGGTTTGCCTCATTTTACTGATCGTTTCTAAAACCATTATACCAATATATTTCAAGTCTGACACTGCAGGAACGGCGAAATTTCAAAGGTTAACACTGCCGCTTCTTGCCGTGTTCAATGTTAGAAACCCGTAGGAAAGTCCCATAGACACAGAATCACTTTGCAGTCGAATCAGATTATCTTCCCAGTCTGTTTCCGATCTGCTGAAAAAAAGAACATCATCGGCGTAAGCTATGTGCGATAAGTCAATACCGTGAAGCAGAAAAAGATGACGAGAAGCGGTTCAGACTCTTAGATATTGCATGTTTGAAAATGATAGAGCTAAAAACACTGCCTTGCCTCACGCCTCTTTTGATTTTAATTGGTTCTGAAACTGTGCCTCTCTATTTGGCGGATACTGTCGAATTTGCATGCCAAAACTTTAGAGTTTTCAAAATACTCACATTTACGCCACTGTGCAATAGAGATTCCATAGCTTTCATGTAACTGAAGCTATCGAACACTCTCAATATGTATATGGTGCACATATAAAGAGGTGGCTTGTTTCCCTCTGAGTTCGTTGGCACATTTGCTAGAAGTCTATAAGCCTCTGGGCAATCGGCACATTTTCGGAATCCAAGCTGGTTATCTTCAAAAAGCCCTAGTATCTAGCTCAGGCAAAATAGCATACTCAAATCCTTTATTAAGATGCAGGATACACTGATATCCTGTATTTCATTAACGAACAAATAAACGTTCAGATGGAGATAAGTCCATATATTAGACAGTGAAAACACATACAAAAGTCTGGATATTTCGGTACAGCTATCGTCATCAGCAGAAATACTAAAGTATTACTTTCTCAGACAGATCTAGTGAATGCACCGTAAACTATTTGTGGATTGGGGCTTATTATTTATCTCTATATAACTACGTTAGTTTTAATTTTAATGCTTCAGTATTTCGGCTAATGACGATCGCTGTACATGTGATCGAAATATTAAGACTTTTGTATCTGTTTTCGCTGTCTAATAAATGGACTTTTCCCGCTTTGAACATTTATCTTTTCGTCATAGAAAGACAGTGTGGTCTTGGAGAAAAAAACCTAATTTAAGGTATTAGGTCAAAAATACGTATATCATTAAGATTTACAATCACTGTAAATCTTAATGATTGAAAGATTTACAATCACTGGTGCATTTCCCTTTCTTTGCAAGAGACATTATGGTCCCATTAAGGAGACAGTTGGCCACAATGCCTCTTTTGATGCAAATATGGAAAAGAAGTTGAAAATGAGAATTTATTTATTGATGCTTTATCGGAGACAGAGTGATTGATGAGAGAGGTTGAGCTTTGGCAAATTCAATTTGCCAAATTTTTCAATCTTCCCAAATGTTTCTTTTCTTTTTGCTTTTCAGTGACATTACCTGTAACTGCTGCTACCACAAAAGTCTTCCTCATACTTTCAAGGCTAAAAACTTGGCTAAGAAATTCGAAACAAGAACAAAAACGATTAGGTCTACCCCGGCTCGCCGTCCATAGAAACCGTGGTATCTGCCCAAATACGTAATATACAAGTGTACAGAAGAGGGCGGGGGATTGTCGAGTTAGCAGTTTGGCATTAACCTTTATTTGAAACCGTTAGATGAAGTCCACGGGAAATAAATTCATTTTCCTTCATTCTTTGGGTACCTATACCCCCCTTCCCATGAAATCCTGGACACAGTCTGGTTATGTTTAAAAGATTAATACACTCACCGGTTCAAAAACAACACAATCGGCACTGTAATTAGCACCAGCTACAATACCAGCACCACCAACTAATCCGGCACCGACATTACCAACAATGCTGCCATACAAGTTTGGCATAACCATAACATCAAACTGATGGGGATTTGAGACCATTTGCATCGTTGTATTATCAATAATCATCGCATTGAATTTAATTTTGGGGTATAACTCAGCAACCTAAAGAAAAAAAATTGAATAAGAAACAGATTTCAACTTACGAGACACAATCAAAATGACTCAGTATAAATGACTCATTATAAAATGACTCACACGACACATAAATGACTAAATGACTCACGCAGCTGTAAGGTTTGTGTTCACATTTAACTTTTCAAGATCACACCACAGAGAAACAAAAAGGCTACTTTTTTTTTTTACTGACCTAAGATATAACAAGGAGGATCCAATGAACCAATGACGCTCCAAAAAGGCCGAGTCATTGGCTTCTCCTCCTTAGACAAATTAAAGACAAAAAACGATGGATCTAAAATACACTATATAAAATAATCCATAAACAACTAAAATAATAAAAAATAAAATAACACTGCCTAAAATAAAAAACAATAATAAAATAAACTAAAATAATCCATTTTTTTTTTTTTGGTAACCTTCGTCATTTCGTTTATTTCTAAAATACAAAGTCCAGTGAAGGAGAGAGGATGAGTTAAAGTACCATACAGAATTAAGTTTTTTTTAATTTTGAATTCTTGTTAAAATAACTTATAATCAATAAGGCTATACTCATGGGAGAGCATCCTTACTAAATGTCTATTTGAGCAGCTCTCCTTCCAACATGAAAACGACGATATTTGATTTTAAAAAAATTAAAAAAATTAGTTTAAGACAAATAATAAATTAATTCTGGTCATTCAGACCACTATCAACCCAAGAAGTAGTCAAATCATTAAAAGTCACTGAAATCGCTAATTTAGAAAGCTTTCTGGCCCATGACTTTTGAAAGCCTTACGAAAATACAATCCTCTTCGTAATTTTATTTTGAAGTAGCCTTTGTTACTTCACAATAAATTACTAGTGCAATCGTTACGAGTTTATACAAAGATATCTAATTATATGTATAATTATAATAAAGAAAATAAATACACGAACCGATCGTATGAGCAATACAGGGTATATGGTACACATCATTAAAACCTAGAAATTCTTGGGAGGGGGATAAAAATCGACCTTCCCTCTTTTGGTTTTCAT
Organism: Artemia sp. Qi Xiang Cuo; assembly: GCF_049724085.1. Taxonomy (NCBI): domain Eukaryota; kingdom Metazoa; phylum Arthropoda; class Branchiopoda; order Anostraca; family Artemiidae; genus Artemia; species Artemia sp. Qi Xiang Cuo. Next base: position 70,239,384 of record NC_142801.1, on the reverse strand, counting down.
GAGGTTCTACGTAAAATAGTTATTCCACTTAACTTTATTAAAATACGATTGTCATGTATTAAATTCCGAGTTTAATAAATAAAACTATTCTTTCAACAGCGAAATCACTTTCCGGCTGCTTTTAGGATAGTTGATGCTGGCAACATTTTTCGTTCAAGAAAACGCATTTCATGGCTAACTATATTCAATCCACAATGCTCCATAAAAGAAAAAACTTGGTCAGCAAATACTTCCACATTAACAGAACTGGGCTGGATTTTTAACCCCCAAATATAAATTAATATTCTTCAGTGCCTGGAAAACTATGAACAGGGAGAGAAATAACTACAAAAAAGCAAACAAATTATATCCCCTGTCCTTTGCATATAAGGACTTTTGGAGATATTGCTCGCTGAAAGTGAATTATGGAGTAGAAGCGAATCAATAAGAAGATTAATCTTTGTGCAAAGTTAGCGGTTAAATTGAGTATCCATTAATTTACTTGAGAACTTCCTGCAACGCCAATTTTATAAAAAAAAAAGAATGATCGATTAAGAACTGTTATTCTTGAAATTTCGAAGAAAAAGTAATGAAGAATTGATCTAAGCATATTATATCCCAGAAGAGATCGCCTCGAAGTTCCTTTAAAATGACAAGCTCACTTCGTCAGCTTCTTTTGTGCGACGTGCCTTAGGGCCAGAGCAACCTCACAAAAAAGAGAGAGACAAAACTGATATTTTTAATACCAAGTTTGTAATTTAACTTGAGGGCCCTTTCGCATGATATGGGGCATAAAAGCTAAATGTAATTGGCGAGATTGTAATATGTAATTTGGCGAAACTTTACTTACTCTCCGCTAACTGGTGCAAATCTCGAAATGCCGCTTGTTTCGTCAGACATAGATTTCGCAAGAGGTTATCCACTCGCCACTATCTGGTGCACATCTCGGAGCTCCGCTTGTTCCAATATACATAGATTTGAAGATTTGATGAGAGGTTATCCCCTCTTCACCATCTGGTGCACATTTCGGAGCGCCGCTTGTTCCATCATACATAGATTTGGCAAGAGGTTATCCACTCTCCTCCATCTGGTGCACATTTTGGATTGCCACTTGTTCCGCTATATATAGATTTGAAGATTTGGTGAGAGGTTACCCCCTATTCACCATCTGATGCACACTTTGGAGCCCCGCTTGTTCCATTATAAATAAACTTGGCAAGAAGTTATCTTGCATGAGATGTGCTCCGAGGTGCACACCTCGGAGTGCCGTTTGTTCCACCATATATAGATTTAAAGATTTGGTGAGAGGTTATCCACTCTCCGCCACCTGGTGCACATCTCGGAGTGCCGCTTGTTCCGCAATATATAGATTTGAAGATTTGGTGAGAGGTTACCCCCTCTTCACAATCTGGTGCACATTTTGGAGCGCCGCTTGTTCCATAGTAAATAGACTTGGCAAGAAGTTATCTTGCACGAGGTGTGCTCCAAGGTGCACACCTCGGAGTCCCGTTTGTTCCACCATATATAGATTTAAAGATTTGGCGGAAGGTTATCCCCTCTTCGCCATCTGGTGCAAATTTCGGAGCACCGGTTATTCCAATATAAATAGATTTAGCGAGAGATTATTCATTCTCAGCCATCTGGTGCACACCTGTGAGCACCAGTTGTTCCACCATGCATAGAGCAATCTAATGTAAGTAAACCTCCACCACAAGTATACAGCTCCATGGTAATATGAACAAACAACACAAGTATATAGGCTAACTGTTTACTATTCTGTTCAAATAACATAAACAAAAATAGAATGTTTAGCAATTTTTGGAAATTTGACCACTCAATGGAGCAAAAACATGCAACAGCTCTTTGGGGGTCCATATCACCTCAGACCAGCAAAGCCGTCTCAATCGGCTCAGGCGAGCTATATTTACCTTAAGGTTCGCTATTCCCAAAGGAAGGACGGCTTACGACAGGTTGGTTAGGACGACAGTTCTTTGGAGTTGCAAACGACATATTTAATCATATATAGTGCAAAACCATACGAAACTTTCGAACATTCTTGTTGCAAAGGGCATACTGAAAGAAAGAAACCTTGCTGGAAAAGATAACGAGCCCAAAGCCGTGAAGATAGCCTCATCGTCCACCATCGTCCGCCAAATATCCAATATTACAAAACTATAAAGATTATTATAAATGAAATTTTTAGTTTCTGGCTTAAACACTTCAGGTATTTATCATAACGCAATGGCGTTCCCTAAGAAAAGAGTGAAGTGGGCTATAGGCATTCGTATGGAACAAAATGTTACAAACATTTCGGATGGGTTCATTCGATTGAAAATTGAAAGTTCTAGCACCCTTTGAAGAATAAAAAGTTATTTGAGGGTATTTATTACCCCTCCAACCACCTTTTTGGTTGCTCTTCTCTAACAGATATCCAATTAAAATTTTGAAGAAGTCATTTTGTACTGAATCACGCTTGCAGCGATATCCTAACCTAACCTAGTAGGATAGTTAGGTTAGTTAGGTTAGGATATCCTATCCTAACCTAATCTAGTAACCTAACCTAGATAACCTAACCTAGTAATGAGCGAAACACGTCCCACAGTAACCAAAAGTTTATAAACACGTTTTTTTCAAAACTGTCCAGTGAAGATTAATGGCCATTTGTAGTTGATTCAGTAACGGTGACTTTTTTTTTATTAATCTTGGTTTAATTTATTTGATTAAATTTGATTTGATTAAGATTTGATTTAATTTAAATTAAGTTGTAATTTCTTGTTGGTTTGTGAGTGCGACCCCACATCATGAATATGGTATGTAGTTGTTGTCCCTGTCGTATTATTATTATTCTTTATTTATTTTTTTCTTTCTTTTCTTTTCTCTCTTTTTTCTTTCTTTCTTATTATAGTGAATTTAAATGACGTTATATGTATGTTTTTTTTTTACCTGTTTCACCCCACGTCAACCGTTTGGTTTTGGGTGAATAATATTGATTTTTGTATTTAAATTTTTGTTAAAGTTAATTAAATATATCACTATTGAAATGTTACTTTGAAAAAGTAACAATGGAATATCATATAGAATATGAGCTGTAGAGCTGTTTAAGGCCTCTATTAAAAGCTTATTTTTTTGTCTGATCCCCTTTAATGAATTCTACTTGCTATTTGATCATAAAGTGCCATATAGCGCCAAAAAAGTAGAATTTACGTGCCATTTCCCGAATGGAAAGGCTGGGCAGGGCACTCGAACATCAGAGTTGTTTTAGGGCTCATCTAACTCCTATTTTTATCCGTAATATGAAAAAAATTTGTACTTTACTGAAAAAAATTAAACGTTTTCACTTTTATAACTTTGATAAATCAAATATTATTAACATTTTAAGGAATAAATATCAGCATATGTATATTAAACTGACAATGCACATTTATTTGTATTTTTTTTCAGTAAAGTACAAATTATCTTCTGGCCTTGCGAAGGCAAAGGCGTTTTGAGCCCTAATCCTGTTAATTGCTGCTCGTTTTGAATTTGACGACTCGGTTAATTGTTTTAATTTCTGTTCGTTTTGGGTTTCGTTTGTTTATCGATGTTGATTTGTGGTAATTTTACGCTTGGTAGATTATTTGATTCTATTTTTGCTCATTTGGTTTAACAGAGTTCTTTCCTTTTCTTAGAAAAACTTACTTTGTGGAAATTTTTTTAAAATTAATTTCTGTTCGTTTTATATTGACATAGTCTTTTCAGTGAAAAAGAAAATAATAGTTAAAATCTTTTCGGTTTTTCTTTAAGAATTTATAGTTTGGCCTGCTATTTGTATGCTGGAGAAAATTTTTCAACAATTTTTAGCAACATTCACCCTTTTAAAAAACTGGACACAAATAGTAGTGTTTAATTTAGTCTTATACCTCGTCTAGTTGACCTGAAAATAAAACTTAATACCATTCGCAAAAAATTCTATCTATGCTGTTTGACAGCTTGGATACACTTACACTCTTTTGATTTAGTTAAATTTTCAGAGCAACAGTAGCAATAGAAGTAGCCCCGAAAGTTTGAACATAATACCCTCAGTCATTCTTGGGATATTGCTAAGTTGTCCTATTGGCAATCAGCATACACACAGTGTTTTTTAGTTAATTTTAAGGCAACATTTAGTTTTTAAACATAATAGGCAAGTTGCATAACTATGGGGGGTTGACCTACGCAATAGCCCTAGAGACACAGTTACAAGACCGTTCGGGAATGCTGAGAAAGATGGCTATCTTAAATTTTGATTGGAAGTCTTTCGAAAATAATGAGCTAAAGAGGAGGGCTGATTGAACTCCAATCACTTTTAACTCTTAAAAAGGGCACTGGAGCTTTGAATTTCCAATAAAATTAGCTCCTTTGAAATATCAATGATATTACTAGCTCTGATAGAGCAACCCTGCCAATGATATTGCTTATATACCCTTTTAATACTTGCAATGTGTATAGTTTTTTCGTTTAATTGGAACTCCCTTTAAACGTTTCAACTTAATGCCCTTAGTGGCATTAAACCAAAACTTTTTGCAGTTGAAAAGGGAACAAGAAAAACAAAAACTATCAATGTATAAGCCTAATCATTTACCAGGCCCTGGGGTGATTAATTTAAGCAAAAAGGAGTTAACCAAAGAACAAAAGGAAATTCATTGAAAGTAGAATGGCCTTATTGAGTCGTGACAGTACCACGTGGTTTATGGTTTTCTCACTGAGAATGAAAAAACAGGAATTTTCTCACTTGGAAAAACAGGAATTTTCTCACATTTATGGTTGTTTTCTTGGATGGTTATGTGTGTTGTTCGATTTATTTGATGTTTTTCACGGATGTCAACATAAAATTATGGATGTTTTATGGTTTTTGTCAGTGAGAATATGAAAAACAGGATCTTTCTCACATTTATGTCTGTTTTCATGGTTTTTGTCAGTGAGAATGGAAAAACAGGAACTTTCTCACATTTAAGGATGACAACAGCAATTTATGTTCCTGTTTTATGTCTGTTCGTTGTCAGTGAGAATGGACATGCTCGACGCGAATGCTATGAGATTGTTTGGCTAGCCTAACCTGAGAAATTGATTTACATAATCGCTAGGGGAAATTATTGATTCACGAAGGGGAGAATTAAGAAACATTAAGGCTTCTTTAATCTTAGGTCTGTGGGATAAACGTTCTTTAGGTCAGAGAGAAAAATTAATATTCTATTTTTAAATAGGGCTTCATCGATCTTTAGTGTCAGGAATTATAAATGACATCACTTGGTATCTTGGAATTATGCGGGAGTCTAAAGAGATAGAAATTCTATTTTTAAATACGGCTTCACGGAGCTTTAAGTCGGAGAGATAAATTGATATTCTAACGAAACCCTAATAGTTTAGCTAGGAAAATTTATGAGATGAAGAGATTAACGTAGGAAAGGGTTTCCTAGAAATTTGAAATGCGTTAGCGCAGAGATGCCAAACAAAAGGAACACGCTGAAATTACGTTTAGGGATTATTTGGGCGAAACCGTTTTATCCATTTTATGGGATTATTTCGGCGAAACAGTTAGAGACATTTTGAAAGAAGATTTTAGGAAAGGTTTTAGAAGAGAATTTGAGGGTGAAACTCTGTGGTCGTTATAATACACAAGTTCCATTTGAACAGTGTTGTGAGGTCCTCTACCCCAACCCTAAAGGGTTACGAGACCCCACCCCCCACCCCGACGCAGCCCCCGGTACTCAAAGGTCCCCCAAGCTCCCAAAGAGCCCCAGCCCCCAAACGCCCTCCTCAGACCCTCAAAGGCCCTCCTCTGGTCCTCAAAGGGCCCCCGGACCCCCAAAGGGCCCCCCGGACCCCAAAGACCCTCCCCGGTCCGCAAAGGTCCCCCGGGCCCGAGAAGCGCCGCGGGCCAGGAAAGCGCCGCATGGGGATGCCCCGCAGGGGGATTCGACACGGGCCGAGTGACGCGACGCATGGAGGCCCCGCAGGGATGCGCCGCAGGGATGCACCGCAGAGATGCGCCGCAGGGATGCGCCGCTTTTTGTTAGAGTTCTAGTTTACTTTAATTTTAGTTAAGAGTTTGATGTTTTACCTTTGAGTTTCAGTTATAGTTCTTGTTTAGTTTTATTTAAGAGTTTATAGATTTTAGCTTAGATTTTTTGTTGAAATTCTAGTTTTGTTTAGTTTTAGTTAATAGTTTAGAGTTTTAGCTTAGAGTCTTAGCTTAGAGTTTTTGTTAGAGTTCTAGTTTAGTTTAATTTTAGTTAAGAGTTTGATGTTTTACCTTTGAGTTTCAGTTAGAGTTCTAGTTTAGTTTAGTTTTAGTTAAGAATTTAGAGTTTTTAGCTAAGAGTCTTAGCTTAGAGTTTTTGATGAAGTTCTAGTTTAGTTTAGTTTTAGTTAATAATTTAGAGTTTTAGCTTAGAGTCGTATCTTATAGTTTTTGTTATATTTCTAGTTTATTTTAATTTTATTTTATAGTTTAGAGTTTTATCTTAGTCTTAGCTTAGAGTTTTTTTGTTAGAGTTCTAGTTTAGTTTAATTTTAGTTAAGAGTTTGATTTTTTTACCTTTGAGTTTCAGTTAGAGTTTTAGTTTATTTTTATTTAAGAGTTTGGTTTTTTACATTATAGTATTATATTAGATTTTTAATTTGAGTTCTAGTTTAGTTTAGTTTTAGTTAAGATTTTAGAATTTTATCTTAGAGTTTTTTTTTTTAGAGTTATAGTTTAGTTTAATTTTAGCTAAGAGTTTTATTTTTTTAAATATGAGTTTCATTTAGAGTTATAGTTTATTTTTATTTAATATTTTAGATTTTTTAGCTTAGAGTTTTTATTGAAGTTCTAGTTTAGTTTAGTTTTAGTTAATAGTTTAGAGTTTTAGCTTAGAGTCTTAGCTTAGAGTTTTTGTTAGAGTTCTAGTTTAGTTTAATTTTAGTTAAGAGTTTTATGTTTTACCTTTGAGTTTCAGTTAGAGTTCTAGTTTAGTTTAGTTTTAGTTAAGAATTTAGAGTTTTTAGCTTAGAGTCTTAGCTTAGAGTTTTTGTTTGTGTGTGTGTGTAAGTTTTTGTGTGTGTGCGACTTTTTTTGTGTGTGCACATATCAATTCTATTTTCCTAAAATAATATAAAATTTTTGCGTGTGTATGTGTGTGTAATAAGTTTTTGTGTGTGTGTAAGTTTTTGTGTGTGTTTAAGTTTTTGTGTGTGTAAGTTTTTGTGTGTGTGTAAGTTTTTTTTTGTGCGTGTGTAAGTTTTTGTGTGTGTGTAAGTTTTTTGTGTGTGTTTTTTTTTTTGTGTGTTTGTGTAATTTTTTTGTTTGTTTAATTTTTTTGTGTGTGTGTAAGTTTTTTTGTGTTTGTTAGTTTTTGTGTGTGTTTTTTGTTGTGTGATTGTTTTATTTTTTTTTTGTATTTTAGTTTTTTTGTTTGTTTCTGTAATTTTTTGTTTGTTTGTAATTTTTTGTTTGTGTGTAATTTTTTTTGTGTGTGTGTTTTTTTTTATGTGTGTGTAAGTTTTTGTGTGTGTGTAAGTTTTTATGTGTGTGTAAGTTTTCGTGTGTGTGTGTAAGTTTGTTTGTGTGTGTAAGTTTTTTTGTGTGTGTAATTGTGTTTGTAATAATTTTTTGTTTTTGTGTAATTTTTTTTTTGTTTTTAAGTTTTTTTGTGTGTAAGTTTTTGTGTGTGTTTTTGTTTTTTTGTGCGTGTTTTATTTTTGTTGTGTGTATGTTATTTTTTTGTGTGTGTGTCAGGTTTTTGTGTGTATGTAAGTTTTTGTGTGTATTTATTGCTTGTTTAAGTTTCTCTGTGTGTAAGTTTTTTTGTGTGTGTGAGTTTTTTTGTGCATGTGTAAGTTTCTTTGTGTGTGTAAGTTCTTTGTGTATATGTAAGTCTTTTGTGTGTGTGTAAGGTTTTTGTGTGTATGTAAGTTTCTGTGTGTATGTAAGTCTTTGTGTGTGTGTAAGTTCTTGTGTGTGTTTAAGTTTCTGTGTGTGTGTAAGTTTCTTTTGTGTGTGTGTAAGTTTTTTGTGTGTGTGTAAGTTTTTGTGTGTGTGTGTGCAAACTTTTGTGTGTGTGTGTAAGTTTTTGTGTGTGTGTAAGTTCTTGTGTGTGTGTAAGTTTTTGTGTGCGTGTAAGTTTTTATGTGTGTGTAAGTTTTCGTGTGTGTGTAAGTTTTTATTTGTGTGTAAGTTTTTGTGTGTGTGTAAGTTTTTGTGTGTGCGTAAGTTTTTGTGTGTGTGTGTAAGTTTTTGTGTGTGTGTGTAAGTTTTTGTGTGTGTGTGTAAGTTTTTTTGTGTGTGTAAGTTTCTGTTTGTGTTTTTAGGTTTATGTGTGTGTGTGTGTGTGTGTAAGTAAGTGTGTTTTTGTAATTTTATGTTTGTGTAAGTGTTTGTGTGTGTTTAAGTTTTTGTGTGTGTTTATTTTTTTTTGTTTGTGTGTAAGTTTTTTGTGTGTGTGTAAATTTTTTTGTGTGTGTCAGTTTGTTTGTGTGTTTCAGTTTTTGTGTGTGTTTAAGTTTTTGTGTGTGTGTTTAAGTTTTTTTTTGTTTGTTAGTTTTTGTGTGTGTAAGTTTTTTTGTGTGTGTTAGTTTTTATGTGTTTGTGTTTGATTTTGTGTTTGTGTTTTAGTTTTTGTGTGTGTGTAAGTTTTTGTGTGTAAGTTTTTGAGTGTGTGTAAGTTTTTTTGTGTGTGTAAGTTTTTGTGTGTGTGTAAGTTTTTGTGTGTGTGTAAGTTTTTGTGTGTGTGTGTAAGTTTTTGTGTGTGTGTAAGTTTTTGTGTGTGTTTATGTTTTTGTGTGTGTGTGTGTGTATTTTTCTTTGTGTGGTTGTAAGTGTATGTGTGTGTGTGTATGTTTTTGTGTGTGTGTATGTTTTTGTGTGTGTAAGTTTCTTTTTGTGTGTTTTTGTTTTTGTGTGTGTGTAAGTTTTTTTGTGTGTGTAAGTGATTGTTTTATTGTTAGTGGTTGTGTTCTCTTTAGTTTGTGTGTGTGTGTGTAAGTTTTTTTGTGTGTGTAAGTTTTTGTGTGTGTGTATTTTTTTGTGTGTGTGTAAGTTTTTTTGTGTGTGTTTGTTTGTGTGTTTGTGTGTAATTTTATGTGTGTGTTTAAGTGTTTGTTTGTGTGTAAGTTTGTGTGTGCGCGTAAGTTTTTGTGTGTGTGTAAGTTTTTGTGTGTGTGTAAGTTTTTTGTGTGGGTAAGTTTTTGTGTGTGTGTTAAGTTTTTGTGTGTGTGTGAGTTTTTGTGTGTGTGCCCATATCAATTCTATTTTCCTAAAATAATATAAAATTTTCCACTTCAATTCAGATTTTTCTCAAACAGATGAAAGAATTTAAAATACTGTTCTAAATTTTTCATAGAAGATAGAAAAGTTCAAGTTCTCTTCTGAATTTTACCAGAGAACATAATTCAATTCTAATTTCTCAAGAGAAAATAAAAAGCTTCCACTTCAGTTTTAAGTTCACCAAGACATGAAAAATTTCAAGTTCACTTCTAAATTTTTCCGTACAAGATAGTAAAAGTTATACTATGATTCTGATTATTTTTCATGAAGATAAAAAGTTTCACTTTAATTCTAAATTTTCTTAAATTCAATTCCGACCTTTCTCAAAGAGATGACAAAATTTAAACTTATGTTCTAAATATTTTCCCGGAAGAAGAAAAGTTCAACTTCGATTCTGAATTTTCTCAATGAAAATGAAATAGGTTATTGATCAATTCTATTTTCCCAAAATAATATAAAAAGTTTCCACTTCAGTTCAGATTTTTCTCAAAGAGATGAAAAAATTTCAAATACTGTTCCAAAATTTTTATAGAAGATAGAAAAGTTCAAGTTCTCTTCTGAATTTTACCAAAGAACATAATTCAATTCTAATTTCTCCAGAGAAAATAAAAAGCTTCCACAAATTATTTTCCATGAAGATAAAAAGTTTCACTTTAATTCTAAATTTTCTTTAAATTCAATTCCGACCTTTCTCAAAGAGATGAAAAAATTCAAAGTTCTGTTCCAAATATTTTCCCGGAAGAAGAAAAGTTAAACTTTGATTCTGAATTTTCTCAATGAAAATGAAATAAGTTATTGATCAATTCTATTTTCATAAAATAATATAAAATTCTACACTTCAATTCAGATTTTTCTCAAAGAGATGAAAAAATTTAAAATACTGTTCCAAATTTTTCTTACAACATAGAAAAGTTCAAGTTCTCATCTGAATTTTACCAAAGTACATAATTCAATTCTAATTTCTCCAGAGAAAATAAAAAGCTTCCACAGATTATTTTTCATGAAGATAAAAAGTTTCACTTTAATTCTAAATTTTCTTAAATTCAATTCCGACCTTTCTCAAAGAGAGGAAAAAATTTAAAGTTCTGTTCCAAATATTTTCTCGGAAGAAGAAAAGTTCAACTTCGATTCTGAATTTTCTCAATGAAAATGAAATAATTTATTGATCAATTCTATTTTCCTAAAATAATATAAAATTTTACACTTCAATCCAGATTTTTCTCAAAGAGATGAAAAAATTTAAAATACTGTTCCAAATTTTTCTTACAAGATAGAAAAGTTCAAGTTCTCATCTGAATTTTACCAAAGATCATAATTCAATTCTAATTTCTCCAGAGAAAATAAAAAGCTTCCACTTTAGTTTTAAGTTGACCAAGACATAAAAAATTTAAATTTCAGTTCTAAATTTGTCCGTAGAAGATAGGAAAAGTTATACTATGATTTTCATTATTTTCTGTGAAGATGAAAAGTTTCACTTTAATTCTAAATATTCTTAAATTCAGTTCTAACTTTTCACATCGAGATGAAAAAATTTAAAGTTCTGTTCCAAATTTTTCATTGAAGATAGGAAAAGTTATACTTTGATCGTGAATATTCAAGTTCTCTTCTGAATTTTAACAAAGAACATAATTCAATTCTAATTTCTCCAGAGAAAATAAAAAGCTTCAAATTCAGTTTTAAGTTCACCAAGACATAAAAAATTTAAAGTTCAGCTCAAAATTTTTTCGTAGAAGATGTGAAAAGTTATACTATGATTGTAATTATTTTCTATGATGATAAAAGGTTTCAATTTAATTCTAAATTTTCTTAAATTCAATTCCAACTTTTCTCAATGAGATGAAAAAATTTAAAGTTCTGTTCCAAATATTTTCCCGGAAGAAGAAAAGTTCAACTTCGATTCTGAATTTTTTCAATGAAAATGAAATAAGTTATTGATCAATTTTATTTTCCCAAAATAATATAAAAATTTTCAACTTCGCTCCATATTTGCCTCAAAGGGATTAAAATTTATAATATAATAATCAAATTTTATCATATAATATAGAAAAGTTTAATTTCAATTAGTAATTTACCAACGTAAACATTTCAGTTCTACTTTAAACAGAGAAAATGAACAGCTCCCATGGATTATTTTTCATGAAGATGAGAATAAATTTCCATACACCATAGGAAAAGTTATACATTGATTGTGATTATTTTCTATGAAGATAAAAAGTTTCACTTCAATTTTAAATTTTCTCAAAGAAGTGAAGAAAAGTTCAACTTCGATTCTGAATTTTCTCAATGAAAATGAAATAAGTTATTGATCAATTCTATTTCCCCAAAATAATATAAAAATTTTCCACTTCAGTTCAGATTTTTCTCAAACAGATGAAAAATTTTTAAATACAGTTCAAAATTTTTTCATAGAAGATAGAAAAGTTCAAGTTCTCTTCTGAATTTTACCAAAGAAAATAATTCAATTCTAATTTCTCAAGAGAAAATAAAAAGCTTCCACGTCAGTTTTAAGTTCACCAAGACATAAAATATTTAAAGTTCAGTTCTAAATTTTTCCATAGAAGATAAGAAAAGTTATACTATGATTTTGATTATTTTCATGAAGATATAAAGTTTCACTTTAATTCTAAATTTTCTTAAATTCAATTCCGACCTTTCTCAAAGAGATGAAAATATTTAAAGTTCTGTTCCAAATATTTTTACGGAAGAAGAAAAGTTCAATTTCGATTCTGAATTTTCTCAATGAAAATGAAATAAGTTATTGATCAATTCTATTTTCCTAAAATAATATAAAATTTTCCACTTCAATTCAGATTTTTCTCAAAGAGATGAAAAAATTTAAAACATTGTACCAAATTTTTCATAGAAGATAGGAAAAGTTATACTTTGATTGTGAATATTCTTCATGAAGATATGGAGCTCCACTTTAATTCTGAGGTTTCTCGAAGAAGTTCAAATTGTACAAGTTCTCTTATGAATTTTCTTAGACAAGATAAAAAAAGTTAGCTCAATTCTGAAATTTAGCGTTGAAAAGGAAAAAGCTTCCATTTCAGTTCCTAATTTCTCAAAGACATAAAAAATTTAAAGTTCAATTATAAATTTTTTCATAGGAGATAGGAATGGCTATACTATGATTGTGATTATTTACCATGAAGATAAAAAGTTTCACTTTATTTCTAATTTTTCTTAAATTCAGTTCATTCATCTAACCACCAAAAACAATAGGTTAGGTTAGGTATAAATAAATATTAATAAATAATTAGAAACATTTCTACATGTTTAAGTTAGGTTAGGTTAGGTAAACTTATCACGAGCGCTCATGATAAGCTAACCTAACCTAACTTAAACATGTTAAAAAGATTAATTTAGGTTAGTTTAGGCTAGATTAATTTAGGTTAGGTTAAGTTAGGTTAGGTTAGCCTACGTACGCGCGCTTACGTAGGCTAACCTAACCTAACCTAACCTAACCTAACCTAACTTAACCTAACCTAACTTAATCTAGCCTAACTTAATCTAGCCTAACCTAACCTAATTTAATCTTTTTACCATGTTTAAGTTAGGTTAGGTTAGCTTATCATGAGCGCTCGTGATAAGTTTACATAACCTAACATAAATTAAACATGTAGAAATGTTTATAATTATTTATTAATATTTATTTATACATAACCTAACCTATTGTTTTTGGTGGTTATATGAATTAACTGAATTTAAGAAAAATTAGAAATAAAGTGAAACTTTTTATCTTCATGGTAAATAATCACAATCATAGTATAGCCATTCCTATCCTCTATGGAAAAATTTAGAATTGAACTTTAAATTTTTTATGTCTTTGAGAAATTAGGAACTGAAATGGAAGCTTTTTCATTTTCAATGGTAAATTTCAGAATTGAGCTAACTTTTTTTCTCTTCTCTCAGAAAATTCAGAAGAGAACTTGTACATTTTGCACTTCTTCGAGAAAACTCAGAATTAAAGCGGAGTTCCATATCTTCATGAAGAATATTCACACTCAACGTATAACTTTTCCCATTCTCTATGAAAGATTTGGAACAATGTTTTAAATTTTTTCATCGCTTTGAGAAAAATCTGACATGGATGGGAAATTTTTATAATATTTTAGTAAAATAGAATTGATAAATAACTTATTTCATTTTCATTGAGAAAATTCAGAATCGAAATAGAACTTTTCTTCTTCCGAAAAAATATATGGAACAGAACTTTAAATTTTTTCATCTCTTTGAGAAAGGTCGGAATTGAATTTAAGAAAATCTAGAATTAAAGTGAAACTTTTTATCTTCATGAAAATAATCAAAATCATAGTATAACTTTTCTTATCTTCTATGGAAAAATTTAGAACTGAACTTTAAATTTTTTTGTCTTGGTGAACTTAAAACTGACGTGGAAGCTTTTTATTTTCTCTGCAGAAATTAGAATTGAATTATGTTCTTTGGTAAAATTCAGATGAGAACTTGAACTTTTCTATCTTCTATGAAAATATTTGGAACTGTATTTAAAATTTTTTCATCTGTTTGAGAAAAATCTGAACTGAAGTAGAAAATTTTTATAATATTTTGGGGAAATAGAATTAATCAATAACTTATTTCATTTTCATTGTGAAAATTCAGAATCAAAGTTGAACTTTTCTTCAGTTCTTTGAGAAAATTTAAAATTGAAGTGAAACTTTTTATCTTCATAGAAAATAATCACAATCATAGTATAACTTTTCCTATCTTCTATGGATTTTTTTTTATCTTCATGGAAAATAATCTGTGGAAGCTTTTTATTTTCTCTGGAGAAATTAGAATTGAATTGTGTTCTTTAGTAAAATTCAGAAGAGAACTTGAACTTTTTTATCTTCTATGAAAAATTTGGAACAATATTAAAATTTTTTTCATCTCTTTGAGAAAAATCTGAAATTAGGTGGAAACTTTTTATATAATTTTGGGGAAATAGAATTGATCAATAACTTATTTCATTTTCATTGAGAAAATTCAGAATCGAAGTTGAACTTTTCTTCTTCCGGGAAAATATTTGGAACAGAACTTTAAATTTTTTCATCTCATTGAGAAAAGTCGGACTTGAATTTAAGAAAATTTAAAATTAAAGTGAAACTTTTTATCTTCATAGAAAATAATCACAATCATAGTATAACTTTTCCTATCTTCTACGGAAAAAATTAGAACTGAGCTTTAAATTTTTTATGTCTTGGTGAACTTAAAACTGAAGTGGAAGCTTTTTATTTTTTCTGGAGAAATTAGAATTGAATTGTGTTCTTTGGTAAAAATCAGAAGAGAACTTGAATATTCGCGATCAAAGTATAAATTTTACTATCATCAATGAAAAATTTGGAACAGAACTTTAAATTTTTTCATTCCTATGTGAAGAGTCAGAACTGAATTTGAGAAAATTTAGAATTAAAGTTAAAATTTTCATGTTCACAAAAAATGATCAAACTCACACCATAAATTTTCCTGTCATCTATGGAAAAATTTAGAACTGACCTTAAAACTTTTTATGTCTTGGTCAACTTAAAACTGAAGTGTATTCTTTTCATTTTCTTTGCAGACATTGGAATTGAAGTAAGTTCTGTGGTAAAATTCAGAAGAGAACTTGAACTTTTCTATCGTGTAAGAAAAATTTGGAACAGTTTTTTTAATGTTTTCTTCTCTTTGAGAAAAATCTGAATTGAAGTGTTAAATTTTATATTATTTTATGAAAATATAATTGATCATTAACTTATTTCATTTTCATTGAGAAAATTCAGAATCAAAGTTTAACTTTTTTTCGTCCGGGAGAATATTTGGACAGAACTTGAAATTTATTCATCTCTTTGAGAAAGGTCGGAATTGAATTTAAGAAAATTTAGAATTAAAGTGAAACTTTTTATCTTCATGGAAAATAATCTGTGGAAGCTTTTTATTTTCTCTGGAGAAATTAAAATTGAATTGTGTTCTTTGGTAAAATTCAGAAGAGAACTTGAACTTTTCTATCTTCTATGAAAAATTTGGAACAGCATTTTAAATTTTTCATCTCTTTGAGAAAAATCTGAACTGAAGTGGAAACTTTTTATATTATTTTGGGAAGATAGAATTGATCTATAACTTATTTCATTTTCATTGAGAAAATTCAGAATCGAAGTTGAACTTTTCTTCTTCTGGGAAAATATTTGGAACAGAACTTTAAATTTTTTCATCTCTTTGAGAAAGGTCGGAATTGAATTTAAGAAAATTTAGAATTAAAGTGAAACTTTTTATCTTCATGGAAAATAATCAGAATCATAGTATAACTTTTCCTATCTTCTACGGAAAAATTTAGAAGTGAACTTTAAATTTATCATGTCTTGGTGAACTTAAAACTGAAGTGGAAGCTTTTTATTTTCTCTGGAGAAATTAGAATTGAATTATGTTATTTGGTAAAATTCAGAAGAGAACTTGAACTTTTCTATCTTCTATGAAAAATTTAGAACAGTATTTTAAATTCTTTCATCTGTTTGAGAAAAATCTGAATTGAAGTGAAAATTTTTATATTATTTTAGGAAAATAGAATTGATATTGGTACACACACAAAAACTCAAACACACACAAAATCTTACACACACACAAAAACTTACACACACAAAAAAAATTAAACACACAAAAAAACATAAACACACACAAAAACTTACACGCACACAAAAAAACACACAAGCACAAAAACTTACACAAAAACAAAAAATAAAAAACAAACAAACTAATCAAAAAACACACAAACATAAACCCACAAACGCTAAATAAAACACACACATAATCATACACACACAAAAAAACTTACACACACACAAAAACTTACACACGCAAAAACTAACAAACACACAGAAACTTACACACACACAAAAAAACTTAAACACACACAAAAACTTACACACACACAAACAATCAAACACACACAAAAGCAAACACACACACAAAAAAAAACACACACACACAAAAACACACAAAAAAACAAACACACACACACACAAAAACATACACACACACAAACACAGAAACAAACAAAAAAAAAAACACAAAAAAACAAACTAAAAAAAAAAAAATATCAAATACACACACACAAAAACTTACACACACACAAAAACTTACACACACACAAAAACTTACACACACAAAAACTTACACACACACAAAAACTTACACACACACAAAAACTTACACACACACAAAAAACTTACACACACACACAAAAACTTAAACACACACAAAAACTTAAACAGACAAAACAAACTTACACACACACAAAAACTTACAAATACAAAAAATAAAACACACACACAAAATCATACAAACACCAACAAACTTACACACATACAAAAACTTACACACACACAAAAAAACTTACACACACACAAAAAATAACACAAACATAAAAACTCACACACACATAAACAAACACACACACAAAGACTTACACACACACACACACACACAAAAACTTAAACACACACACAGACAATGACACACACAAACACACTGACACACACACAAAAAAACTAACACACACACACAAAAAATTACAAACACACACAAAAACTTACACACACACAAAAACTTACACACACAAAAAAACTTACACACACACGAAAACTTACACACACATAAAAACTAACACACACACAAAAACTTACACACAAAAAAACTAACACACAAACAAAAACTTACACACACACACAAAAACTTAAACAAAAAAAAAAAACTTACACACAAACAAAAAAAAACTTACACACACAAAAAAAAATACACACACACAAAAAATTACACACAAACAAAAACTTACATACACACAAAAAAATACATAAAAACAAAAACATAAAACACACAAAAAAAAAAAAAAAAAAAAAAAAAAACTAAAACAAACAAATAAAGTAACACATGCACAAAAAAACTCACACACACAAAAAAAAATAAACACAGAGAAACTTAAAAACGCAATACAGACAAAAAAAAAATGAAATGAAAAAACAAAAATTACAAACACACAAAAAACTAACATAAACAAAACAAAAATACAACACGAACAAAAAAACTTAAAAAACAAAAAACTAAAAAAAAAAAACAAAAAAAAAAAAACAAACAAAAATAAAAAAAAACACATCATAAAAACAAAAAAAATAAAACACACAAAAAAAATTACACACACAAAAAAACTTACACACACACACTAAAACTTACACACACACAAAAACTTACTCACACACAAAAACTTAAACACGCACAAAAACTTACACACACACACAAAAACTTATACAAACACAAAAACTTACACACACACAAAAACTTACAGACAAACAAAAAAAAAACTTACACACACACAAAACCTTACACACACACAAAAAACTTACATTCACACAAAAACTTACATACACACAAAAACCTTACACACACAAAAAACTTACATACACACAAAAAACTTACACACACAAAAAAAATTAAACACGCACAAAAAAAACTTACACACTAACAAAAACTAGCACACACAAAAACTTAAACACACACAAAAACATAAACACACACAAAAAATTATTACACACACATACACACGCGAAAATTTTATATTATTTTAGTAAAATAGAATTTATATGTGCACACACAAAAAAACTCGCACACACACAAAAACTTACACACACACACAAACAAAAACTCTAAGCTAAGACTCTAGGCTAAAAACTCTAAATTCTTAACTAAAACTAAACTAAACTAGAACTCTAACTGAAACTCAAAGGTAAAACTTCAAACTCTTAACTAAAATTAAACTAAACTAGAACTCTATCAAAAACTCTAAAATAAGACTCTAAGCTAAAACTCTAAACTATTAACTAAAACTAAACTAAACTAGAACTTAAATAAAAACTCTAAGATAAAAACTCTAAACTATTAAATAAAAATAAAATATAACTCTAACTGAAACTAAGAGGTAAAAAATCAAACTATTAGCTAAAATTGAAAAGAAATATAATTATAACAAAAAAAACTCTAAGATAAAATACTAAAATATAAACTAAAACTAAAATAAAATATAAATAAAATAAAAAATATAAGCTAATACTCTAAGGTAAAACAACAAACTCTTAACTAAAACTAAACTAAAACTCTAACTGAAACTCAAAGGTAAAAAAATCAAACTCTTAACTAAATTAAACTAAACTAGAACTCTAACAAAAAAACTCTAAGCTAAGACTAAGCTAAGACTCTAAACTCTAAAATAAAAATAAAATAAACTAGAACTCTAACAAAAACTCTAAGCTACGACTCTAAGCTAAAACTCTAAACTATTAACGAAAACTAAACTAAACTAGAACTTCAACAAAAACTCTAAGCTAAGACTCTAAGCTAAAAACTCTAAATTCTTAACTAAATCTAAACTAAACTAGAACTCTAACTGAAACTCAAAGGTAAAACATCAAACTCTTAACTAAAATTAAAATAAAATAGAACTCTAACAAAAACTCTAAGCTAAGACTCTAAGCTAAAACTCTAAACTATCAACTAAAACTAAACTAAACTAGAACTTCAACAAAAACTCTAAGCTAAGAACTATAAACTCTTAACTAACACTAAACAAGAACTCAAACACTGAAACTCAAAGGTAAAACATCAAACTCTTAACTAAAATTAAAGTAAACTAGAACTCTAAAAAAAAGCGGCGCATCCCTGCGGCACATCACTGTGGCGCTTCCCTGCGGTGCATTCCTGCGGCGCATCCCTGCGGCGCATCCATGCGATACACCCCCCGACCCGCGGCGAAGCCCCCGGCGGCGCAGTCCCCGGTGGCGCATTCCTGGCCGGCGGCGCGTCTCGGGCCCGGGGGACCATTGAGGACCGGGGGGAGGACCTCGGGGGCCCGGGGGGGGGCCCTGTGGGGGTCCGGGGGCGCTTTGAGGACCAGAAGAGGGCCTTTGAGGGTCTGAGGAGGGCGTTTGGGGGGCTGGGGCTCTTTGGGAGCTTGGGGGACCTTTGAGTAGCGGGGGCTTCCTTCAGGGTTGGGGTGGGGGATCGGAACCCTTTGGGGTTGGGGTAGAGGACCTCACAACACTGTTCAAATGGAACTTGTGTATTATAACGACCACAGAGTTTCACCCTCAAATTCTCTTCTAAAACCTTTCCTAAAATCTTCTTTCAAAATGTCTCTAACTGTTTCGCCGAAATAATCCCATAAAATGGATAAAACGGTTTCGCCCAAATAATCCCTAAACGTAATTTCAGCGTGTTCCTTTTGTTTGGCATCTCTGCGCTTACGCATTTCAAATTTCTAGGAAACCCTTTCCTACGTTAATCTCTTCATCTCATAAATTTTCCTAGCTAAACTATTATGGTTTCGTTAGAATATCAATTTATCTCTCCGACTTAAAGCTTCGTGAAGCCGTATTTAAAAATAGATTTTCTATCTCTTTAGACCCCCGCATAATTCCAAGATAAGAAGTGATGTCATTTATAATTCCTGACACTAAAGATCGATGAAGCCCTATTTAAAAATAGAATATTAATTTTTCTCTCTGACCTAAAGAACGTTTATCCCTCAGACCTAAGATTAAAGAAGCCTTAATGTTTCTTAATTCTCCCTTTCGTAAATCAATAATTTCCCCTAGCAATTATGTAAATCAATTTCTCAGGTTAGGCTAGCCAAACAATCTCATAGCATTCGCGTCGAGCATGTCCATTCTCACTGACAACGAACAGACATAAAACAGGAACATAAATTGCTGTTGTCATCCTTAAATGTGAGAAAGTTCCTGTTTTTCCATTCTCACTGACAAAAACCATGAAAACAGACATAAATGTGAGAAAGTTCCTGTTTTTCATATTCTCACTTACAAAAACCATAAAACATCCATAATTTGATGTTGACATCCGAGAAAAACATCAAATAAAT
The DNA here is from genome assembly GCF_049724085.1 of Artemia sp. Qi Xiang Cuo. Taxonomy (NCBI): domain Eukaryota; kingdom Metazoa; phylum Arthropoda; class Branchiopoda; order Anostraca; family Artemiidae; genus Artemia; species Artemia sp. Qi Xiang Cuo. The sequence goes on along the minus strand of NC_142801.1, from coordinate 70,219,246 downwards.
CGAACAACACACATAACCATCCAAGAAAACAACCATAAATGTGACAAAATTCCTTTTTTTCCAAGTGAGAAAATTCCTGTTTTTTCATTCTCAGTGAGAAAACCATAAACCACGTGGTACTGTCACGACTCAATAAGGCCATTCTACTATTGAAAGAGGTATAAAATTCGGACTAAATCCTAAAAATGTACCGATAGATGAAATTATTTCAAAGATTGAGACAGGGATTCTTAAGTTTCTAAATTATATAAATAATGTAGATGACTTAAGCCTAGGGATCCTGAATATTTTAACAAATTAGTTTAAAGAAAATCTTAAGAACAAAAATAAAAAAGTTTAAAAAGATTAAAAAAAAGATGATTCTCTAATAATAACGAAAGCGGATAAGAGCAATACGGTAGTAATCCTAGAAAAAGATGATTATGATAGTAAAATAGAAACAATTCTGAAGGATACTTCAACATATAAAAAACTTAACTCAGATCCATCTGAATTGTATGTTACAAAATCAAATAAGCATTTAGAAGACCTTAAAACAAATGGAAGTATTAGACCCCACATGCATTATAAGTTTTTCCGAGGTGATTAGTCTGCCCAAGAATTTACGGTATTCTAAAAATACATAAAATAGGTATCCTTTTAAGAACTATAGTTTCAACAACCAATTCATCAACGGTAAAAATCGAGAAATGGGTAGCAACGACACTTAAACCTTAATTATATCTCCAAGATTCGTATATAAAAAACTCGGATTTCTTAAAAGATAAACCTATAAATATCAAAATATCAGAAGAATCTAGATTGTTTAGTTTTGATATACAATCAATGTAAGCCCCAAAGGTTGTTCAGCCCCAAAGTTTTATGGTCTGCCTAAAATCCATAAGAAAGATATTCCGTTACGTCCTATTGTAGCATGTTATAGTTCTCCAGCTACGAGTATGTGAAGTTTTTTAGCCACCATTTTTAAGCCTCTTTTAAGCACACAAAAATCGTATATAAAAAACTCCATAGATCTTGTTGAGAAGTTAAAAAATCAAAGTACAACAGAAAAAACTATTTTATCTAGTTTTGATGCAGTTGCTATGTACACTTCTTGCGATTTCCATAAATGTGAGCAGGCCTTACAAAGAAAATTAGAGGAAAAATCAGCTTGGTCGGATTACAAAACTTTGGAAATTGATACAATAATGACCCCTGTTCGTCTTTGCAACAAGTTCTCCTCGTATTTTAAATTCCAAAAAATTTTTTTCTTTCAAATCATGGGTTCAATCATTTTCCTTCAAATGGCCCTTTTGCCGTATTTTAAATTCGGAAACAAATTTTTTCTTCAAATAATGGGCTTATCCATGGGCACTGTCTTGTCTCCTTATTTGGCAAATTTTTACATGGATTTCATAGAACAGTCTGCTTTGAATACTTTCCACTTAAAACACTCGTTGATTATATCCTTTCTGTTTGGGAACATGGACAAGACTCTCTAAAAGATTTTTTGGCACATTTGAACTTTTTTGATTCGAATCTCCAGTTCACAATGGAACTCGAAGATTCGAGTAACCTGTCATTCTTGGATGTTTTTATTATAAAAACTACTCCTAGTCTTGAATTTTCTATATATAGAAAGCCGACTCATAATGATCGATATCTATATTTCTCTTCCCATCACCCGTCTTCTGTGAAAAGAGGGGTAATAATCTCTTTAGTCGACAGAGTTTTAAAATTTTGTTCCCGTAATCTAATAAATTCTGAATTAAACTATGTCAAGGATATTCTTTTCTGCAATGGTTACCCAATCAAACTTATTGAAAATATCATAGATAGACGATTAGAAAAGATATAAAACAACAAAATAGGGATCTCGTCCCCCTTGATTCAGTTACCCCGGCAATTGAGAAAAAAACTTTCATCGCTTTACCATACATCCCGAAACTTGGCGATAAACTTGGAAAAACTTTAAAAAAAAAAACATAATCTCTCTGTTTCTTTCAAAACCGAACAAAAAGTTGAATACTTTTTCAACTCAGGAAAGGATAAAACTGATCTTGTACTGGGTAGTGGTGTCTATAGAATCCCGTGTTCATGTGGTAAATTTTACATTGGTAGGACCCATCAAAAACTAGGTGAACGTTTGCATTAGCACAAAATTTAAATAGATAAGTCCCTGAGATTAAAAAATAACAATGACAACTTTGATTCGGCATTGGCTTCGCATATTTCGTAAATCCGACCCATCTGGTTCTTTTTGACGAGGCAACCTTAATATCAACGGTAAATGGTCTACCACAATCTTTTAAAGAACTAGTTGGAATAAAAAAAAATACATGAACCAAACTTTAGCAATAAATAGAGATACTGGAGATATTTCATTAAGCCCAATTTACGACAGTTTAATCTTGAAGGACTCAATCAATATTTTCACCCGGTATAACTTAAAAGAACCTATTTGCATATGTAATGAAAACCGAAACTGTAGACCAGCTAAAACTATTGCAAGGAAAAGGATTCTTGTTCAATCCTCTTGGTAAATTCTTTTTCATTGATTCCTGCCTGGTTTTTATTTAGCGTCTGTTCTGTCTTTGTCGGGTAAACTTCGAAAGGTTATATCTTTGTTTTTTTTTCTTTCTGTTTTGTTTGGCACTGAGGATGACTTGGCGGATGTCCTTGTCGAAATATTTGCTTATTTCTTTTTCTTCATGGTTTTCCACTGGCTGACAAAATCCTCGTTTTTTCACCTTTTTTTATTTTATTTTTCATTTTGTTATTTTCTTTCCTCTCTGAGTTTCATTAATCAATGTATACGTATATTCCTTTTGATAAATCGTTTAGTATTTTATCCAAAAAACTTGAGGAACATAAAAATGAGATGGAAGAATTATCTGCGGGAATCGAACTGGAAACTTTATTAAATTTGGTTAAAATAACTAGCGGGTATACTAATTATTCCACTTTTAGAGATAATTTTTACCATCAAATTAGGGGATTAGCAATGGGAGGGCCTTTAAGTCCGTTGTTAGCAAATACTTATGTAGAGTATGTAGATGTAGGAGGGACGTAATGACTACTGTACGAACATAATTTATTCATGGTTTATTGATCCACGAAGGGGACTAGATTTCTGAAAAATTGATTACATAATCGACGGGGAATTATCGACTAACGGGACAGGATCACGTGTCTCTTTCTACACCAATCAGGGGATGTTTCTAAGTGTATTGATCCACAAAGGGGAGACAATTTCTGGGAAATTGATTTGCATAATCGAAGGGGGAATTCTATCATGAGGGGATTTCATTTTAAAATATGGCTTCTCTGATCTTTAGGTCTGAGAGATAAATTAATATTCTATTTTTAAATATGGCTTCTCTGGTCTTTAGCTCAGAGAGATATATTAATATTCTATCGAAGCCATAATAGTGTAACTAGAAACACCTTAGATTTTTTCAGAAATTCATACGAGATCAAGACAGATTGAATATATTTTACGCGAGAAATGGTTTCCTGGGAATTTCTAATGTGAAAGTGCAAAAGGATGCCGAAACAAAGGAACACGCAGGAATTACTTTTAGGGGATTATTTAGGTGAAACAAATTAATCGGCATTTTAGGGAATTTTTTGGGTGAAATAGTTTGAGACATTTTAGAAGATGATTTGGAGTGAAACTTTGTGGTCGTTATAATACACAAGTTCCATTTGAACAGTGTTGTAAGGTCCCCTAACCAAACCCCAAAGGGGCCCCGCCCAAATTTTTTGCCCCCCCTCATTTTTTTACACTTTTTTTGACGCGCTTGAGACACAGAAGCGCCCCCTCCCCACGGGCCCCCAAAGAGCCCACCTCCCCCAGGGTCCCCCAAAGGCCCCCCCCCCCAACTTTTTTTGCCCCCTATTTTGTAATACTTTTTTTGCGCACTTGAGACATAGAAGGCCCCCCCCCTCCCCAACTTTTTGACCCCCTCCCACCATTAGTGTTTTGTCGTGGTTTACAATGTCACTGTTACATTCTCTTGATGTTTCAAAGTTCATTTTGAATTTTTTTTTTTCGGTGAAATGTAGGAGTTGGAATATTTCAGTAGTGATTTGTCGTGGTTTACCATGTCACTGTTACTTTCTCTTGATGTTTCAAAGTTCATTTTGGATTTTTTTGTACGTTGAAATGTAAGAGTTGGAATATTTCAGTGGTTTTTTGTCGTGGATTACCTTGTCACAATTAGATTCTATTGATGTTTCAAAGTTAATTTTAGATTTTTTTTTCCTTGATATGTGAGAGTTGGAATGTTTCAGTACCGGTTTGTCATGATTCGAATTATCACTGTTACATTCTCTTGATGTTTTAAATTCATTTTGGATTTCTTTCGTTGAAATGTAAGAGTTGGAATATTTCAGTAGTGTTTGTCGTGGTTTACCTTGTCACTGTTACATTGTGAAGATGTTTCAAAGTTCATTTTGGATTTTTTTTTTTTCGTTGAATTGTGAGAGTTGGAATATTTCAGTAGTGTTTTCTCGTGGTTTACCTTGTCACTGTTACATTCTCTTGATGTTTCAAATTTCATATTGGATTTCTTTCGTTGAAATGTAAGAGTTGGATAATTTCATTAGTGTTTTGCCGTGGTTTACAATGTCACTGTTTCATTCTGAAGATGTTTCAAAATTAATTTTGGATTTTTTTTTCGTTGAAATGTAAGAGTTTGAAAATTGCAGTAATATTTTTTCGTGGTTTAACTAGTTACTGTTATATTCTTTTGATGTTTCAAAGATTATTTTGGATTACTTTCGTTGAAATGTGAGAGTTGGCTTATTTCAGTAGTGTTTTGTCGTGGTTTACCTTGTCACTGTTACATTTTCTTGATGTTTCAAATTTCATTTTAGATTTTTTTCCCCTTGAAATGTAAGAGTTGGAATATTTCAGTAGTGTTTTGTCGTGGTTTACCTTGTCACTGTTACATTCTCTTGATGTTTCAAAGTTCATTTTCGATGTCTTTCGTTCAAATGTAACAGTTGGAATATTTCAGTAGTGTTTGTCGTGGTTTACCTTGACACTGTTACATTCTCTTGATGTTTCAAACTTCATTTTGGATTTCATTGGTTGGAATTTAAGAGTTGGCATATTTCAGTACTGCTTTCACGTGGTTTACCTTGTCAGTGCTACATTCTCTTGATGCTACAAAATTCATTTTGTATTTTTTTCGTTGAAATGTAAGAGTTGAAATTGTCACTGTTACATTCTCTTGATGTTTCAAAGTTCATTTTGGATTCTTTTTTTTGTTGAAATGTAAGAGTTGGAATATTTCAGTAATTTTTTCAAGTGTGTCTCTTGATGTTTCAAAGTTCATTTTAGTTTTTTTTCCTTGAAATGTAAGAGTTGGAATATTTCAGTAGTGTTTTGTCGTGGTTTACCTTGTCACTGTTACATTCTCTTGATTTTCAAAGTTCATATTGAATGTCTGTCATTGAACCGTAAGATTTGGAATATTTCAGTAGTATTTTTCATTGTTTACCTTGTCACTGTTACATTTTGAAGATGTTTCAAAGTTCATTTTTGATTTTTTTTTTTTTTCGTTGAAATGTAAGAGTTGGAATATTTCAGTAGTGTTTTGTCGTTGTTTACCTTGTGACTGTTACATTCGCTTGATGTTTCAAAGTTAATTATTGATTTTTTTTTGTTGAAATGTAAGAGTTGGATTATTTCAGTAGTGTTTTGTCGTGGTTTACCATATCACTGTTACATTCTGAATATGTTTCAAAGTTCATTTTGGATTTTTTTTCGAATGAAATGCAAGAGTTTACTTTGTTCATTGGTGTTCTGTCATGCTTTACCGTGTCACTGTTACATTCTCTTGAAGCTTCGAAGTTCATTTTGGATTAAAATAGTTGAAATTCAAAAGTTTGAATATTTCAATAGTTTTTTATTGTGTATTACATTGTCCGTGTTACATTCTCTTGATGTTTCAGAGTTCATTTTGGATTATTTTTTTTCCTTGAAATGTAAGAGTTGGAATATTTCAGTAGTTGTTTGTCGTGGTTTGCCTTGTCACTGTTACATTCTCTTGATGCTTCAAAGTTCATTTTGGATATCTTTCGTTGAAATGTAAGAGTTGGAATATTTCATAGTGTTGTTTCGTGGTTTACATTGTCAATGTTACATTCTCTGGATGTTTCAAAGTTCATTTTGGATTTTTTTTTTCGTTAAAATGTAAGACTTGAAATATTTCAGTAGTGATTGTCGTTGTTTACCTTGTCACTGTTACTTTCTCTTGATGTTTCAAAGTTCATTTTGGATTTTGTTTTTCGTTGAAATGTAAGAGTTGGAATATTTCAGTAGTGTTTTGTCGTGGTTTACCTTGTCACTATTACATTCTCTTGATGTTTCAAAGTTCATTTTAGATTTTTTTTTCCCCTTGAAATGTAAGAGTTGGAATATTTCAGTAGTGTTTTGTCGCGGTTTACCTTGTAACCGTTACATTCTTTTGATTTTTCAAAGTCCATTTTGGATTTCCTTCGTTGAAATGTAAAGAGTTGGAATATTTCAGTAGTGTTTGTCGTGGTTTACCTTGTCACTGTTACATTGTGAAGATGTTTCAAAGTTCATTTTGGATTTTTTTTTCGTTGAATTGTGAGAGTTGGAATATTTCAGTAATGTTTTCTCGTGGTTTACCTTGTCACTGTTACATTCTCTTGATGTTTCAAATTTCATCTTGGTTTTTTTTTCGTTGAAATGTAAGAGTTGGATTATTTCATTAGTGTTTTGTCGTGGTTTACCATGTCACTGTTACATTCTGAAGATGTTTCAAAGTTCATTTTGTATTTTTTTTTCGTTAAAATGTAAGAGTTGGAATATTTTAGTAGTGTTTTTTCGTGGTTTACCTTGTCACTGTTATATTCTCTTGATGTTTCAAAGTTTATTTTGGATTAAATTATTTGAAATGTAAGAGTTGGCATATTTCAGTAGTGTTTTGGTGGGGATCATCTTGTCATTTTTACATTCTCATGATTATTCAAAGTTCATTTTAGATTTTTTTTTTCCCTTGAAACGTAAGAGTTAGAATATTTTAGTAATGTCTTATCGTTGTTCACCATGCCAAAGTTACATTCTTTTGATTGTTCAAAGTTCATTTTGGATTTCATTCGTTGAAATGTAAGAGTTGGAATATTTCAGTTGTGTTTGTCGTGGTTTACCTTGACACTGTTACATTCTCTTGATGTTTCAAACTTCATTTTGGATTTCATTGGTTGGAATTTAAGAGTTGGCATATTTCAGTACTGCTTTCACGTGGTTTACCTTGTCACTGCTACATTTTCTTTCATGCTACAAAGTTCATTTTGTATTTTTTTCGTTGAAATGTAAGCGTTGAAATTGTCACTGTTACATTCTCTTGATGTTTCAAAGTTCATTTTGGATTTTTTTTTTGTTGAAATGTAAGAGTTGGAATATTTCAGTAGTGTTTTCAAGTGTGTCTCTTGATGTTTCAAAGTTCATTTTAGTTTTTTTCCTTGAAATGTAAGAGTTGGAATATTTCAGTAGTGATTTGTCGTGGTTTACCTTGTCACTGTTACATTCTCTTAATGTTTCAAAGTTCATTTTGGATTTCTTTCGTTGAAATGTAAGAGTTGGAATATTTCAGTAGTGTTTGTCGTGGTTTACCTTGTCACTGTTATATTTTGAAGATGTTTCAAAGTTCATTTTTGATTTTTTTTTTCGTTGAACTGTAAGAGTTGGAATACTTCAGTAGTGTTTTCTCGTTGTTTACCTTGTCAATGTTACATTCTCTTGATGTTTCAAAGTTCATTTTGGATTTTTTTTGTAGAAGTGTAAGAGTTGGACTATTTCAGTAGTGTTTTGTTGTGGTTTACCTTGGGACTGTTACATTCTGAAGATGTTTCAAAGTTCATTTTGGATTATTTTTCGTTGAAATGCAAGAGTTGGAATATTTCAGAAGTATTTTGTCGTGGTTTACCTTGTCACTGTTACATTCTCTTGATGTTTCAAAGTTCATTTTGGATTACATTCGTTGAAATGTAAGAGTTGGCATATTTCAGTAGTGTTCTGTCGTGGTTTACATTGTCACTGTTACATTCTCTTGATGTTTCAGAGTTAATTTTGGATTATTTTTTTTCCTTGAAATGTAAGAGTTGGAATATTTCAGTAGTTGTTTGTCGTGGTTTACCTTGTCACTGTTACATTCTCTTGATGCTTGAAAGTTTATCTTGAATTTCTTTCGTTGAAATGTAAGAGTTGGAATGTATCAGTAATGTTTTGTCGTGGTTTACCTAGTCACTGTTACATTCTCTTGATTTTTCAAAGTTCATTTTGAATTTCATTCGTTGAAATGTAAGCATTGGCATATTTCAGTACTGTTTTCTCGTGGTTTACCTTGTCACTGTTGCATTCTCTTGATGCTTCAAAGTTCATTTTGTATATTTTTTCGTTGAAATGTAAGTTGGATTATTTCAGTAGTGTTTTGTAGTAGTTTACCTTGTCACTGTTACATTCTGTTGATGTCTCAAAGTTCATTTTGGGTTTTTTCCGTTGAAATGTAAGAGTTGGAATATTTAAGTAGTGTTTCGTCGTGGTTTACCATGTCACTGCTACATTCTGTTGATGTTTCAAAGTTCACTTTGGATTTCTTTCCTTGAAATGCAAGAGTTGGAATATTTCAGTAGTGTTTTGTCATCAAAAATCAAAAATCAAGAGGATTTTTTTTTTAAGAGTTGGAACTGTCACTGTTACCTTCTGAAGATGTTTCAAAGTGCATTTTTGATTTTTTTTTTTCGTTGAACTGTAAGAGTTGGAATATTTGAGTAGTGTTTTCTCGTGGTTTACCTTGTTACTGTTACATTCTCTTGATGCTTCAAAGTTCATTTTGGATTTTTTTCGTTGAAATGTAAGAGTTGGATTATTTCAGTAGTGTTTTCTAGTGCTTTACCATGTCACTGTTACATTCTGAAGATGTTTCAAAGTTCATTTTAGATTTTTTTTTTCGTTGTAATGTTAGAGTTGGAATATTTCAATAGTGTTTTGTCGTGGTTTACCTTCTCACTACTTAATTCTTTTGATACTCCAAAGTTCATTTCAGATTACATTTGTTGTAATGCAAGAGCTGGATTATTTCAGTACTGTTTTCTTAGGGTTTACTTATTAACTTTTATATTTTCTAGATTCTTCATATTTTATTTTGTATTTTTTTTTTCCTTGAAATGAAAGAGTTAGAATATTTCAGTAATGTATTGTCTTGTTTTGCATTGTCACTGTTACATTCTCTTGATGTTTTAAAGTTCATTTTTGATTTTTTTTTTTCGTTGTAATGCAAGAGTGGGAATATTTCAGTAGTTTTTTCTCATGGTTTACCTTGTCAATGTTACATTCTCTTGATGCTTCAAAGTTCATTTTGGATTATTTTTTTCGTTTAAATGCAATATTTTGATTATTTCATTAGTGTTTTGTAGTGCTTTACCATGTCACTTTTACATTCTGAAGATGTTTCAAAGTTCATTTTTTATTTTTTTTTTTCGTTGAAATGTAAGTTGGAATATTTAAGTAGTGTTTTGTTGTGGTTTACCTTATCACTGTTACATTCTCTTGATGTTCCAAAGTTCATTTTGGATCTTTTTTACACTGAAATATAAGAGTTGGAATATTTAAGTAGTGTTTTGTCGTGATTTAACTTGTCACTGTTACATTCTCTTGATGTTTCAAAGTTCATTTTGGATTTTTTTTTTCGTTGAAATGTAAGAGTTGGAATATCTCAGTAGTATTTTGTCGTGGTTTAACTTGTCACTGTTACATTCTGAAGATGTTTCAAAGTTCATTTTAGATTTTTTTTTTTTCCCCTTGAAATGTAAGAGTTGGAATATTTCAGTAGTGTTTTGTCATGGTTTACCTTGTCCCAGTTAAATTCTTAAGATTTTTCAAAGTTGATTTTAGATTTTTTTCGTCGAAATGTAAGAGTTGGAATATTTCAGTAGTGTTTTGTCGTGGTTTACCTTGTCACTGTTACATTCTCTTGACTTTTCAAAGTTCATTTTGGATTTTTTTTCGTTGAAATGTAAGACTTGGAATATTTCAGTAGTATTTGTCGTGGTTTACCTTGTCACTGTTACATTCTGAAGATGTTTCAAAGTTCATTATGGATTTTTTTTCGTTGAAATGTAAGAGTTGGAATATTTTAGTAGTTTTCTCGTGGTTTACCTTGTCACTGTTACATTCTCTTGCTGTTTCAAAGTTCATTGATGATTTTTTTCCTTGAAATGTAAGAGTTGGATTATTTCAGTAGTGTTTTGTCGTTGTTTACCTTGTCACTGTTACATTCTCTTGATGTTTCAAAGTTCATTTTGAGTTTTTTTTTTAGTTGAAATGTAAGAGTTGGAATATATCAGTAGTATTTTGTCGTGGTTTAACTTGTCACTGTTACATTCTGAAGATGTTTCAAAGTTCATTTTAGATTTTTTTTTTTTCCCCTTGAAATGTAATAGTTGGAATATTTCAGTAGTGTTTTGTCATGGTTTACCTTGTCAAAGTTACATTCTCATGATGTTTCAAAGTTCATTTTGGAATTTTTTTTTTGTTGAAATGTAAGAGTTGGATTATCTCAGTAGTGTTTTGTCGTGATTTACCTTGTCACTGTTACATTCTCTTGATGTTTCAAAGTTCATTTAGGATTTCTTTCGTTGAAATGAAAGAGTTGGAATATCTCAGTAGTATTTTCTCGTGGTTTACCTTGTATTAGTATTTTTCTCGTGGTTTATTTTTTTTTGTTGAAATGTAAGAGTTGGAATATCTCAGTAGTATTTTCTCGTGGTTTACCTTGTCACTGTTACATTCTGAAGATGTTTTAAAGTTCATTTTAGATTTTTTTTTCCTTGAAGTGTAAGAGTTGGAATATTTCAGTAGTGTTTTGTCATGGTTTACCTTGTAACAGTTACATTCTGAAGATGTTTCAAAGTTAATTTTAGATTTTTTTTTTTGTTCAAATGTAAGAGTTGGAATATTTCAGTAGTGTTTAGGTAAACCAGTAGTGTAGTAGTGTGATAAGGTAAACCACGGCAAACACTACTGAAATATTCCAAATCTTACATTTCAAAAAAAAAATCCAAAATGAACTTTGAAACATCAAGAGAATGTAACAGTGACAAGGTAAACCACAACAAAACATTACTGAAATATTCCAACTCTTATATTTCAAAAAAAAAAAAATCCAAAATGAACTTTGAAACATCAAGAGAATGTAATAGTGACATGGTAAACCACGACGAAACACTACTGAAATATTCCAACTCTTACATTTCAACGGAAAAAATCCAAAGTGAACTTTGAAATCTCAATAGAATGTAACAGTGACAAGGTAAACCACTACAAAACACTACTGAAATAATCCTACTTACATTTCAACGAAAAAATTTCCAGAATCAACTTTGAAGCATCAAGAGAATGCAACAGTGACAAGATAAACAACGAGAAAACAGTACTGAAATATGCCAACTTTTACATTTTAATGAATTTATTCTTAAATGATCTCTGAAACATCACGCGAATGTTACAGTGACAAGGTAAACCACGACAAAACACTACTGAAATATTCCAACTCTTACATTTCAACGAAAGAAATCCAAAATGAGCTATGAAACATCAAGAGAATGTAACAGTGACAAGGTAAACCACGACAAACAATTACTGAAATATTCCTACTCTTATATTTCAAGGAAAAAAAAAAATCTAAAATGAACTTTGAAACATCAAAAGAATGCAACAGTGACAAGGTAAACCACGAAAGAACACTACTGAAATATGCCAACTCTTACATTTCCAACTCTTACATTTCAACTAATAAAATTCAAAATGAACTTTGGAGCATCAAAAGAATGTAACTGTGATAAGTTAAACCACGAGAAAACTTACTTAATTAGAACAACTTTTACATTTCAACGAATGTAATCCAAAATGAACTTTCAAAAATCAAGAGAATGTAACAGTGACAAGGTAAACTACTACAAAACACTACTAAAATATTCCAACTCTTACATTTCAAGAAAAAAAAAATAAAAACTGAAATTTGAAATATCAAGAGAATGTAACAGTGACAAGGTAAACCACGACAAAACACTACTGAAATATGCCAACTCTTATATTTCAACGAATGTAATCCAAAACGAATTTTGAAACATCAAGAGAATGTAACAGTGATAAGGTAAACCACGGCACAACACTACTGAAATATTCTAATTCTTACATTTCACCGAAAAAAAAAATACAAAATGAACTTCGAAACATCAAGAGAATGAAACAGTGACAAAGGAAACCACAACAAAACACTACTGAAATATTCCAACTCTTATATTTCAACAAAAAAAATCCAAAATGAACTTTGAAACACCAAGAGAACGTAACAGTGACATGGTAAACCACTACAAAACCCTACTGAAATATTCCAACTCTTACATTTCAACGGAAAAAATCCAAAGTGAACTTTGAAACATCAAGAGAATGTAACAGTGACAAGGTAAATCACTACAAAACACTACTGAAATAATCCAACTTACATTTCAACTTATATTTCAACAAAAAAAAAATCTAAAATGAACTTTGAAACACCAAGAGAATGTAACAGTGACACGGTAAACCACGACAAAACACTACTGAAATATTCCAACTCTTACACTTAAATGAAAAAAAAAATCCAAAATGAACTTTGAAACATCAAGAGAATGTAACAGTGACAAGGTAAACCACGACAAAACACTACTGAAATGTTCCAACTCTTACAGTTCAACGAATTTAATCCAAAACGAATTTTGAAACATCAAGAGAATGTAACAGTGACAAGGTAAACTACGACAAAACAATTCTGAAATATTCTAACTCTTACAGTTCAACGAAAAAAAAATCCGAAATTAATTTTGAAACATCTATAGAAATTAACAGTGAGATGCTAAAGCATTACAAAACACTACTGAAATAATTCAAATCTTAATTTTCAATAAAAAAAAATCCATAATTAACTTTGAAACATCAAGAGAATGTAACAATGACAAGGTAAACCACCAGAAAACACTACTAAAATATTCCAACTCTTACATTTCAACGAAAAAAATCCAAAATGAACTTTGAAACATCTTCAGAATGTAACAGTGACAAGCTAAACCACGACAAACACTACTGAAATATTCCAACTCTTACATTTCAACGAAAGAAATCCAAAATGAACTTTGAAACATCAAAAAAATGTAACAGTGACATGGTAAACCACGACAAAACACTATTGAAATATTCCAACTCTTACGTTTAAATAAAAAAAAAATCTAAAATGAACTTTGAAAAATCAAGCGAATGTAACAGTGACAAGGTAAACCACGACAAAACACTACTGAAATATGCCAACTCTTATATTTCAACGAATGTAATCCAAAACGAATTTTGAAACATCAAGAGAATGTAACAGTGATAAGGTAAACCACGGCACAACACTACTGAAATTTTCCAACTCTTACATTTCAAAAAAAAAATCCAAAATGAGCTTTGAAACATCAAGAGAATGAAACAGTGACAAGGCAAACCACAACAAAACACTACTGAAATATTCCAACTCTTATATTTCAAAAAAAAAAATCTAAAATGAACTTTGAAACACCAAGAGAACGTAACAGTGACATGGTAAACCACGACGAAACACTACTGAAATATTCCGACTCTTACATTTCAACGGAAAAAATCCAAAGTGAACTTTGAAACATCAAGAGAATGTAACAGTGACAAGGTAAATCACTACAAAACACTACTGAAATAATCCAACTTACATTTCAACTTATATTTCAACAAAAAAAAAATCTAAAATGAACTTTGAAACACCAAGAGAATGTAACAGTGACACGGTAAACCACGACTAAACACAACTGAAATATTCCAACTCTTACATTTCAAGGAAAAAAAAATCTAAAATGAACTTTGAAAAATCAAGAGAATGTAACAGTGACTAGGTAAACCACGACAAAACACTACTGAAATATCCCAACTCTTACATTTCAACGAATGTAATGCAAAACGAATTTTGAAAAATCAAGAGAATGTAACAGTAACAAGGTAAACCACGACAAAACACTAATTAAATATTCAAACTCTATCATTTCAGCTAAAAAAAAATCCAAAATTAACTTTGAAACATCTTCAGAATGTAACAGAGACAAGGTAAACCACGAAAAAATACTACTGAAATAATCAAACACTTACATTTCAACGAAAAAAAATCCAAAATGAACTTTGATACATCAAGAGAATGTAACAATGACAAGGTAAACCACCACAAAACACTACTGAAATATTCTAACTCTTACATTTCAAAGAAAAAAATCTAAAATGAACTTTGAAACATCTTCAGAATGTAACAGTGACATGCTAAACCACGACAAACACTACTGAAATATTCCAACTCTTACAGTTCAACGGAAAAATCAAGAGAATGTAACAGTGACAAGGTAAACCACGACAAAACGCTACTGAAATATTTCAACTCTTATATTTCAACGAAAAAAAAATCTAAAATTAACTTTGAAACATCAAGAGAATATAACAGTGACAACGTAAACCACGACAAAAAACTACTGAAATATTCCAACTCTGAAATTTCAACGAAAAAAAAATCCAAAATGAACTTTGAAACATCAAGAGAATGTAACAGTGACTAGGTAAACCACGTAAAACACTACTGAAATATTCCAACTCTTACATTTCAACGGAAAAAAAAATCCAAAATGAACTTTGAAACATCAAGACAATGCAACAGTGACAATGTAAACCACGACAAAACACTACTGAAATATTCCAACTCTTACATTTCAACTAAAAAAATCCAAAATGAACTTTGAAACATCAAGAGAATGTAACAGTGACAAGGTAAACCACAACAAAACACTACTGAAATATTCCAACTCTTTCATTTCAACAAAAAAAATCCAAAATGAATTTTGAAACATCATGAGAATGTAACTGTGACAAGGTAAACCACGACAAAACACTAATGGTGGGAGGGGGTCAAAAAGTTGGGAGGGGGGGGGCAAAAAGGTTGGGCGGGGGCCCCTTTGGGGTTGGGGTAAGGGACCTTACAACACTGTTCAAATGGAACTTGTGTATTATAACGACCACAGAGTTTCACTCCAAATCATCTTCTAAAATGTCTCAAACTATTTCGCCCAAAAAATCCCTAAAATGCCGATTAATTTGTTTCACCCAAATAATCCCCTAAAAGTAATTCCTGTGTGTTCCTTTGTTTCGGCATCCTTGCGCTTTCACATTTTAAATTCCCAGGAAACCATTTCCAGCGTAAAATATATTCAATCTGTCTTGATCTAGTATGAATTTCTGAAAAAATCTAAGGTGTTCCTAGTTACACTATTACGGCTTCGATAGAATATTAATTTATCTCTCAGACCTAAAGACCAGAGAAGCCATATTTAAAAATCGAATATTAATTTATCCCTCAGACCTAAAGATCAGAGAAGCTATATTTAAAAATTGAATATTAATTTATCTCTCAGACCTAAAGATCAGAGAAGCCATATTTAAAAATGAAATTCCCTCATGATAGAATTCCCCGTCAATTATGCAAATCAATTTCCCAGAAATTGTCTCCCCTTTGTGGATCAATACACTTAGAAACATCCCCTGATTGTGCTAGAAAGAGACACGTGATCCTGTCCCGTTAGAATCGATAATTTCCCGTCTATTATGTAATCAATTTCTAAGAAATCTAGTCCCCTTCGTGGATCAATAAACCATGAATAAATTATGTTCGTACAGTAGTCATTACGTCCCTCCTACTTGTAGAAACTTTAGCTATAGAAACATAATTTTTAAAACCTAAATTTTGGGGCAGATATATGGATGATGTTTTAGTTATTTGGAATTATGGGGAATCACAAAATGAAGGTTTTTTGGAACATTTAAATAATTTGGGAGGAGAATCAATTTTTACAATTGAAAAAGAAACAAAGAATAAGTTACCGTTTCTAGATATTTTGATCCAAAGAAATAATAACGAACTAGCGTTTTCAATTTACCGTAAACCGACTAATAACAACCGTTACTTGTCTTTCGCATCAAATCATCCGATCCAGGTAAAAAGTGGTGTGGTTATTTCTTTAGTTGATAGGGTATTGAAATTAGCATCACCAGAATACTTCAGTAATGAACTTTTTTTTTATTAAGAATATTCTAGTAGGTAATGGCTATCCGGAAAATATGATTTCTCAAATAATTGAAAAAAGGAAAACAAAAAGTTAATGGAACCAGAAATATTAGAAGAAGATGGGTCAAATCAAGAAACAAATTACATAACTTCGCCGTATATTCCAATATCGTAACAGATATTAAGAAGATAATAAATAAAAACGTAATTCAGAAACTTCATTTAAGTCATTACAAATTATAAGATCTTACCAAAAAACTGCAAAAGACAAATCATGGAGAAACAAACAAAAGGGAGTTTTCAAACTCGCACACTCTTGTGGTAAATTTTATGTGGGAAGAACACAACAGAACTTAGAAAATAGGCTACAGCAACACAAGAATGCCATAGATTGTTCTCTAAAACATAATAAAACACCGGAAAGGTTTGAGCAGAACATGTACATAATTTTCTTCGTCACAGTATTTTATTTGATCAGACAAAAATAGTAGATACGTCTGTAGGACTTTTACAAAGCTTCAGAGAAATTATATAAATAAAAAGGATAATCTATGGGGTATTAGTATCAATAGAGATGAAGGGGAATTTAGGATCAATTCAATTTATAATAGTTTTATTAAAAAGCGGGTAAAATATTCAACCAGTACTGATTTTAATAATTGTTCTGAAACGAATGACGACCTTGCGAATAAAGGTCAGTATAGGTTAAATGCTGGGAAAAGTAAACGAACTGCAGCTAGGCTTGTAACCAAAAGAATCCATTCAATTTATAATTCATTAATTGGTTGATGAACTTGTGAGATTTAATTATGGGTTATAGGCCGGGGGTTAGCTGACCTTTATTGTTTTGTTTAAGTATAAATATATTCTTCATTTTTTTTTATAGATTTCCATTTATAAACTGTGAAGAGACGAGTGTATCATTATAGACATTCGATTTTGTTTATACGCCAGTGCATGAAAGTGTTATTTGATATGTGAATTTTGATTCCTACTTATTTATATATATTTCTTTTGTTTTTTCTATCTCTTCCTGTGTTTAGTATGTTGTATTTCGATGTAAGTTAGGTTTAAAAAAAGAATATTTTTTGTTTTATTTTCTCCCCTTTTTTTCCCATTGAGAAAGGCTCCCAGACGTGGAGCCGAAATATTCGGAGTGTGTTTGTTTAGTTAAGTATTTATTTTGTTGTATTTACTCACTGCTTTATAAAAATTAAAACCCGTTTTTCTTGCTTGATTTTTAGCCATAGAAGTAGTATCGAAAGTATACACATAGTGTCTTCTGGCTAATTCAAAATCTGTCACAACTTACCCTGAAAGGTCTAGCTTAATAATGTAAGCCGTTATGGTGATATTGCTTTGTCACCCTATTGACAATCTACATGATCATAGTTCGTTTTGATTTAGTTCAGCATCCGCATAAATATTCCTTGAAAGCTTCACCTTAATACCCTTAGCTTGTGTAGTAACACAGGTTGTAGTGGCAGTACTAGCATTAGTAGCAGTATGCACATAGTACCTTTTTTTCAACATCCCCTTCGACACACAATGAAATTTTTAACTTTATACCATCAACCGGTCCTGAAGCATTGCTGGTAAGTCCTCTTGACAACCTATGTGGGCATAGTGTGTTTTGATTTATTTCAATACCGTTAAAATATTGCCTAAAATTTCCAACTTAACATCCTTAGGTTTATTAACATTAGTAGTAGCATCAGTAGTTATAGCAGTAGCAGTAGAGTTAATAGTAGTAGTCTTAGCTTCAGTAGTAGTAGTAGTAGCAGTAATAGTAGTTGTAGGAGTAGAAGCAGTAGTATTATGGCGCAAATATTCTCTTTTGGCTAGTCCAACATCCCCCAGAACAAGCGTTGTAAGTTTTAATTCCCCACACGAAATTGTTCCTAGGATATTGCTGATATGCCCTTTTGACAACCTGCATACGGATGGTAGGTTGTCATTCGTACAACAGAAATTTTCAGATGTATCCTCTGAAAATTTCACCTTTATACCCTTGGGTATGACTATTCAACTTAATACAACTAGCCATTGCTATGATGTTGTCGATTCGCTCTTTTGAAAACATGTATATTCATATACTTCTTGAAATTTTCATCTTAAGGCTCTTAACCTTACAAGTAGTTGCGACAGCAGTAGTAGTTGAAGCAATAGCAATAGTAGAACTAGTAAATGTTGCGGTAGTATTAGTAGAAGTGTGCACATATTGCCTTTTGGTCAATCCATCTTCCCCTTTAAGAGTTTCAACTCAATACATTATACAATTCTTAAGATAAGCTATTTTGACAATCTAAATGCACATAGTGTCTTTTGTTAGATCTAATTTGCATTAATATTCTCTCAAATTTTCCCTTCATAGCCTTAGCCTTAATAGTACTATTATCACAGTAGTTTCGGTGGTAGTAGAAGTAGTTGTAGTGTTAGTGAAGTATTAGTAGTAGTAGTAGGAGCAGCATTAATATCGGTAGTAGCATATGCATATTGCCCTTTGTTCAGTTGAACATCGTTTTCATGATGCCCCGGAAGTTTTACCTTGACACGTTAACCTGTTCCAAAAATATCGCTGATGTGCGTTTTTGACATTCTTTTGACGCCCTTTTCACCTTAATTAACCAAAAAAATAAGTTTTTTTAAGTGAAAGTAAAGAGCGACATTAAAACTTAAAACGAACAGAAATTATTCCGTATATGAAAGGGGCTGTCCCCTCCTCAACGTCTCGCTCTTTACGGTAAAGTTTTTTATTGTTTTAAAAAATTAAGTTGTGAGACAAAGTCAAACTTTTGCGTAAAGAGCGAGGCGTTGAGGAGGAAAGAGCCCCTTTCATATACGTAATATTTTCTGTTCTTTTTAAGTTTTAATGTCGCTCCTTACTTTCAGTTAAAAAAACTTATTTTTTTAGTTAATTTCTGAATGTTTTTGAATTAATACAGCTTTGATTTTGGCTCATCGTACATGAATAATTAAAAAGAAATTCGCATATTAATTTTCCTTTTTTTGGCTAATTGGCTTTTTTCGAAATTTTTTTCTGACGTAACTTACGAATTAACTTACGTAACGAATTTCTATATTCGTACGTTTTTATTACGTATATTAGGGAGTTCGCTCCCTAGTCAATACCTCGCTCTTTACGGTAAAGTTTGAATTTTGTTTGAATCACAAACCCCTGAATCACAAAGGCCAGTTAATTAGAAAAGATAGCTCTTTTGAAAGTACTAAAACAAACTTTAGCGTAAAGAGCGAGGTATTGACTAGGGGGAGAACCTCCTCATATACGCAATAATTTCTGTTCGTTTTAAGTTTTAATGTTGCTTCTTACTTTCAGTTGAAAAAACTTGTTTTTTTATTTAATTTCTGATCGTTTTTTAAATAATGCTGGGAAATCTAGCGCCCCCTTCATAGAAATGTCCCTTCCCCCAAGGAAATATCCTCCATGGGAAGATCCTCCCCCGTAACCCCTACTCTGACCCCGACCCCCCACTAGAAAAAAAAATTCCTCCTGAAAACGCCTGTATACTTCCCAATAACCAATAATATATGTAAACAATGGGCAAAGCTTATAACTTGCAGCCTTTCCCCCGGGAACAGTGGGGGATAACGCCATCCTCAAAGACATATTAATTAGATTTTCGACTCTTGTGAACAAAATGGCTATCTCAAAATTTTGATTGGGTAACTTTGGGCAAAAAATGAGCATGGGAGGGGCCATGTTGCCCTCCAGTTTCTTAGTCACTTAAAAAGGGCACTAGAAATTTTAATTTCCGTTCAAATGAGTCCTCTCACGATATTCTAGGACTACTGGATCAATACGATCACCCCTGAAAAAAAAAACAAATAAACACGCATCCGTGATCTTTCTTCTGGCAAAAAAAATACAAAATTCCACATTTTTGCAGATAGGAGCTTGAAAACTCTATAGTAGGGTTCTCTGATACGCTAAATCTGATGGTGTGATTTTCATTAGAGTTCTATGACTTTTAGGGGTTGTTTCCCCCTTTTTTCAACTTTTCTCAGGCGCTTAACTTTTGACGAGTAAGACTAAACCTGATGAAACTTATATATTAGAAATCAGCATAAAAATTTGATTCTTCTGATGTATCAATTGGTATTAAAATTCCGTTTTTTAGAGTTTTGGTTACTATTGAGCCTGGTCGCTCCTTACTTACAGTTCGTTACCACGAACTGTTTGATACTCTAAGCCTTACAAGTAGTTGTAATAGAAGTAGTACTTGGAGTAGTTTAGTAGTAGTAGTAGCATAAGTAAAAGCAGCAGTTGCATTAGTTTTAGTACTAACATGCACATATTACCTTTTTGTCCATTGATCTTCCCCTTTAAGTATTCTCCGGAAGTTTCAACTCAATACTAAAATCAATTCTTGGGATATGTCCTTTTGACAACCTGCATACACACAGTATGTTTTGGTGTAGTTCAAATTGTCTCTCAATATTCTATCAAATTTTCACCTTCATACGTGTAGCCTAAATTCTATTAGTATCATAGAACTTTCGACTATTAAAAAGGGCATTAGCCCTTTGAATTTCCAATCGAATGAGCCTGTTTTGAAGTTTCTAAGACAACGCTTTCTTAAAAGCATTATATGCCCCCAGGGCATAACTTATAACCCTTGCCTTGAGGGCTGTGGGGGGAGTGTCCTCCACAAAAACATAATTTCTATCTGGAAATCAACTACGCTGAAAAAAATGGGTATCTGAAAATTTTGGTTGGTTGTATCTGGGAAAATGGTGGGCGTGGAAGGGGTGTTAGTTGCCTTCCAATCACTGTTGACTATCAAAAAGGGCACTAGCTATTCCAATTTCCAATCGAATGAGCCCTTTTCGAAGTTCCTACGACAACTCCTTCGATACAAAGTGCCCTCGTGTGAAAAAAAACATTGTGCCAACATCGTTCTTTATTTAGGCAGCGCATCGCGCTGCCTATGATGATAACTTCTATATTATATTATTATAAATTATATTATTATAACTTCAAGGTATGTTGAGAACTAAACCAAAACATCCCATGTGCACCCAGGTTGTCAGGTTTTAGATATATAAATAATATTTTAAAACATGTAAATAATATAGCATAAATCTAACGACTTATATTAAGTTCAAATCTCATGAAAAATAAATCGACTAAATACAATCTCCCCCTCCCCCACAGGGCTCAGTGGTGAGGAAAGAGCGAAGGAGAAAAAATACCAGGAAACAAGAAAAAAAATATACTAAATCTATTAAACTGTCAAATACATACGAAAAAACAAAAATCAACCACCTAAAAAGTCCCTCAAAACACACTCTAGGCATGATAATATCATATTAATCTGCCATCTCAAATAAACGCTCAAGCAAAGCTAAAAGAAAATCTGAAGACGAAGACGACCCCTGATCCCGCAAACTAAGGTTGAAGTAACCCATTATGACTAGTTCACGGGAATGACATTGAATTGTATCCAATACCTTATCAAGAATCTTAAAGAAAGACAGAACAGAACCACTAGGAGACCAGTACAAACTACCAACAACTAAAATTTCAGCTTGGGAGTTAATCTCAAAAACTTGGATTCGAAAATCTCTTCTTCGTTTCGATTCAAATACTCCATGTTACAACCAGGGAAACACAAGAAAGGCTCAATTTCCGAATCAATGAAAGTCTTACAAACATAATTAAAATCCGTTTGGCTACAACGCACAATTTGTTCCAACTCATCAAACGAAGAATAAAGAGTCTGAACATTGAGCTGAGCCACAGAGAAGCACATCGTTCAGAAACTCGATCAAAATTTGATATATATTTGCTAACAACTAAAGAATGAATATTTGATATTAGATTATTAAACTGATCAACTGAATTATTTATGATACTTAAGCATATTATTTGGGTTATTTTGACTCTGAATTTTATTATTTGGGTTGTTTTGACTCCTAAACAGGAAAACGCATCCAGGGAGGAGCAATTTACCAAAACAAGATTAACATGTCTTGGTAGTGCTTGATTTGAACCACTAATCTATCATGGGTCCTAAAGACCTTTAAACATACCAACAGACAGGATCATGAAAAGAAATAATACAATAAAATGATATTAATACTTAAAAAAACATGACTGATACTGAGAGGCGGTGAGATAAAATAGCAAAAACATTATATGTTATGTAGTTAAGAAAAAAACAATCAATCACCATTTCATAATGAACCAGCTAGTAACTTCACGCTTTTGAGATCTGTATCAGTTTGTTGGTCCTTGAAAATACACTCATAAAGACCATAATGATCATAAAGATCATGTGCGCCTTCTAGGATTAACTTTTCCTCTGACTACGATTAACTAGGATAAACTTCAGATATTCGCTGACGAAAATTCTTGATTAGTTAGCTTTGACTTTGCTGTGAAAACACTATAAACAATTTAATTATTCGTAAGCTTCACAAGAACAGGTGCCACAATACTCATAGAATTATTCGAGGTGGTAGGGTTCAGGAATCATAATCTAATATCTGCTAATACTTGAGACTGAGATATATTTGACAGACCCATTTTATTCACACCCGTATCAAGTACAGCCAAAATTCAACCCAGCTCCTGGTGCTTGCTTAAGTCCAAAGAATGCTGACAGATCCAATGGTTTCTCCTATTCGAAATCGTCCAGCTTTTCTCTAAGCTTTACAGCACTAAAACTCAAGAACTTGACCTTCAAACCGACTAGGAATACTTCAATTTTTTCGAAGTTACTACTAAACCTAGGAGTGGTCAAATCAGATTTCCGACACAACAAGTTGAACATTTTGTGGATACTTAGACTGATTAATTACTGGTGCTCTATAATTTGTCGCACTAATTTCATTATTTGCTTTTTTCCGCCAATCCTGCATCAGAATCACTTTAATTCTCTGCTTCTGCTTGACCAGAACCAGCCATAGCAGGTCATCCTGAAAGCAAACAAAATCCAAGCCCCCTTTTTTAAATGTGACCATAACCAAATGTAAATTCGGAGGATTTGAAGAATATAAAAGAAAAGAAGTATCTTCGGTTGGACAGGCTCACGGCTTTTGTTGACAATCGCCATTTGAATAGGTGGCCTAGCGGAACAAGAAACCTACGTAGGTCTCCGCCTGACACCCAATCTGACATACTCTGACATCCAATCTCTATGCTCAAAAGAGTATATGAGCAATATCTCAGGTACTGCTAAATGTATTAAGTTTAATGTTTCATAGCGCGATGAACCAAATCAAAAGACACTATGGACATCCAGATTGTCAAAATGAAGTATATGCAGTATCTAAGAAACGGCTAAAAATGCCAAGTTCAACTTTCAAGGCATGTTGAGGGGGATATCCAACAAAATCAAAAGATAATACAGACAGATTTTCACAAGGATTTGTTTGCAATACTCTGAAACATTAAGAGTTTTAAGTTGATACTTTCCGGGCATGTTGGGGTGAGATTGAGCTAAATCAATAGATGCTAATATCATTAATGGTGCCTAAGCGGCGTATCTGCAATATTTCAGGAACGGCTAAGATTATCAAGTTGAAGCTTTCAGAAAATGTTGAACTACTTTAAAAGACATCACTTACATTCAGGCTGTAAAAAGGGTACATCTGAAATACCTCAGTCATCTAGAAAATACCGAGTTAATCCTCATTGTCCCCGAAATCTAATCAGTCTTAGAATTTAACATTTGATGCGTCTCAATCCCTCAAAAAAAATCTCTAGGGAAACTATCGAGACGATCTGACGGAATCATCGAGAAATTGAAGCAAATATTTCAGCAAATAGCCCTTTGTCTACTATTGAAACTTCACTAGCAGGATTGTGCCATAATTTGGCAACCAATTTTATATCGCAACTGAATATACTTGATTCAATCCACAAGCGTGCACTGAAAATTAATGCAGAAGCTTAAACAAATATCCCTCCCTTGGTTCGCTTTACTACCTTCTTTCATGCTCAATTTGTCTTTTAAATTCTACTCCGAGTTACTTTCATCTCCTTTCCACAATCTGTTTTGCTTGATATATGAACAATGTGGCCAAAAATTATTGTTTACCACCTACCACTGATCTCCAGCAGAGTCAAAATATGGACACTGTAATTTTTTCCTGGATACAGCATGTTTTAAGGTTTGGAACATGCTCCTACAAGAAATAAGATACAGGAGCTCCTTTGGGCTTTCCAAAAACAGTTCATAGATATATTTAATTAAAGGTTAAAAGTAAAAGACAATCCAAATAACATGAGGTTTAGAACGGATTTTTTTCCTTTAATAACTGATTTTTTTTTTTTTTTTTTTTTTTTTTTTTTAGTTTAAACAGGTGAGGTGATAGACCTCCGAGAGACCGAAGTGGGAGCCGTACTGCATATCAGTGAACAATCTTGTATGTACTTGGGTACCAACTTCGTTTTGTCACAGAGCAATGTATTTTAATTATATTTGTTTCCTTTTTTTATTAATTAAATCCAATAGAAGCTCGTAACTGTGGCGTCTATTTGCATTAGAATTATAGCCTCTAATAGTGTTATGATTTTTCCAGTTTTTTTCTATACTTGGTCTTTTTATTTCATTGACGAGCTTTTAGACCAAATAACAAAATAAATATACAACGTATCCAAAAGAAACTATCCATATTTCTAAGCTAAACAATGTTTATTTCTAAGCAAACATTTTTGTTTATTTTATATGAATTATTTCATATTTCTAAACAAACATTCTAAGCTAAAGAATGTTTATCCTGGACGGCCAGGCCATTGTAAAACTTGTTGCTGAACCATTTTCCCCTTCCAGAAAATATATTTCCTGACGACAGGTGACTGGTGTACTATAATTCATTCATTTACTGTGTGAGAAAAAATATATCCGGTAATATTTCAGGCAAAAAGCAACAGATACTTCTGCAAATATTCTATCCATTTATCAAACACAAAGAGAAATGTTACTCATCCTTCTTGTCATTGCAGGCCAAAGAAATGTTCTAAATCAAAGCGTTAATTCCAGTAACCAGAGGAGCGTTGACTAGAAGAGCTCAAGTGTGAAAATCATTCTCTTAGAACTAGAAATGGGAGATTTCAGCCATTCTAAGATATTCAGATCCTTTTTTGTAGGACCAAGGGAAATGGTGATTTTAAGCAGTCAGTTTACATCGGGAGTAAAATATAGATTCAGCTGAAAGATTGCTACAAAAACTTATAATTATGAATGTTAGCGTTAAAGCTGAAACGACATCCATAGGCAAAGTTTTGAAAAATAGATTTTGGAATATACCTTTTTTGGTATTTTGTTAAAAACAATTGGAAAAATCAAAGTCCAACGAAACGAGATACATGGGCAAAGCTTTGAAAAATGGATTTTGGAAAATACCTTTTTTAGACATTTTTGTTAAAAACAATTAGAAAAACCAAAGCCCCCCTCATTAGATTTCAAATTTTTTCCTCGGCCCCTACATTTTCATGAATTTATATTACGGGGGCAGACTGTATTTTATGAGACAATGAGTCGTCTAGACTTTGTTCAATTTCTTTTATTATTAATGCTTCTTCTGTAGAAGAATAAAATAAAAAGATATAATTTTTTTTTTACCTTTTCAAAAAATTCACATTCACTGAGAAAACTAGTCAGCACTAAGTTTAGCTGTGTCCATTAAAAAAGTAGTATGTTAAGCATTGTGCAAGGAAATTAACAAGATATTAATATAACTATTACTTTTTTAATTACTATAAAAATTATTTATCATTACTGTTTTATTAACTATTATTAACAAATGTTATTAATTTTACAGAAAAAATAATGAAAAACTAAAAAACAAATGAAATGTATGGAAAAAACGTTCATAAAACTGAAAACTAATTAAAACTACTGAAAAACTTGATATTAATTTAATATTACATTGTAAATTATTATTAATGAATATTACTAATATTACAGAAAAACTAATGGAAAACTAAAAAACAAATTTTAGATTTTTTTACTTTATTAAAAATCATTGTTGTGCACTGGAGGTTTTTGTTTAGCCTCCAAAATAGGAGAAAGCATTTGACAGCTCCAAATTCCAACTCTTTCTGTGTCTGAGAAACGAAAAGAATGGAATAAGATATAGAAAATGGATTGGAGCACTCGATCGAGCGTAGTTTGTTTAAAAAGGTGGTTAATAAACATCAATTTGACAAAAAGTGTCAAAACAACT
This sequence comes from Artemia sp. Qi Xiang Cuo, assembly GCF_049724085.1. Lineage (NCBI taxonomy): Eukaryota > Metazoa > Arthropoda > Branchiopoda > Anostraca > Artemiidae > Artemia > Artemia sp. Qi Xiang Cuo. Next base: position 70,192,886 of record NC_142801.1, on the reverse strand, counting down.
TTTCAATACAGTAGCCCAGTTGTCAGTAGTAATGGTTCAATCAAAGGTAGCAGAGTGTCTCCCCATAGTAGCTACAATTAAAGGTAGCAGAGTGTCTCCCCATAGTAGCTACAATTAAAGGTAGCAGAGTATCTCCCCATATAGCTATAACAGTTCCGAGCAGAGTGTCTCCAGTCAATACAAGCAGACAGTGTAATGACCGATTCAACTACCGTGAAAAATTCGTGCTGACTCTGTTCAAAGTGCATGATGTTTTCATGGTAGTGATTCGTTTCCTTTGTATGAAATTGTGAAATTCTTTCTGTAATTTAATTTTTTAGGCGTGGTTGACTTTTGTTTAATCTTGAACATGGATATAAATACTCTGACCATTTATTATTTTATCAGTTCAGAATTGGCATTTGAAATATAATGATGCATTCAAATAAAAGGAATATTGACGAAAGCTACACGCAAGAAGTAAGTTATTCTTTTATATTCATAGTGGGTAAAGAAATTAATTTTACTACAATTTATACAGACCCTATTATAGTTAACAGATTGTTAAATATTTTTTGAACCTGGATCTCCAGAGGTCGGTAAAGAGCAATATCAAAACATGAAAAAAATTATGTAAACACTGCATTTAAATGGCTTGCGAGCTTAGCACATGAGTTAAATCATACCTATTTTATATTCCGGCCCAAAGTTCCCCACATTCGTTCCCCACCGGCCCAAAGTGCCACAATCATCCACCCCCTCCCTCCAACTACATTTTTTTTTTCACTTTTTTTTTTACTTTTTTTAACTTTTTTTTACATCTCTTAGAATGTCATGAAACACACTTAAAACTCAAAAATTCATATTTAATATTTTAAATTATTAAATTCATATTTAATATTTTCCAACTTCAAAATGGTAATGATATAGATATGCGTGTCGCAACTTTTACTATTAGAAAAATAATGTTTGTAGTGACCATTTTTTTTCTGTTTTTTTTTCTGACAGTTTTTTTTTCTGACCGTTTTTTTTCTGAGTTTTTTTTTATAACTTTTTTTTCCACTTTTTTTTATATCTAAATCATATCAGAAAAATAGAATGATACTTTTAATTTAAATTTTAAAAAACTTATTCTTGTGCATACTATTGATGAGGACTGATGGTTCTCTTTCAAGATTTTTTTAATGAAAAACAAAGTTTTTTTTTAGGATTTTCCAGAGCTCCCCCCACCCATTAAGAAGATAAGACGGGGTGAAGCGACTCCGGTGGTCAGTTCAAACAGACCGACGGTTATACAACATGGTCGTAGGTCGAATCTATTAATACAATCAACATTAACCATAAACCACCCAATAGCCAACTATCCAGCTGTCACATCCAGCATCCACAACAATATGCCACAACCATCCGGACCCATCATACACCAGCCATCTGTCAACTGGTCAATTCCCGCATCCAATACTCACAACAAGATGACGCAACCACCCGGACCCATCATACACTAGCCAACCGTCAATTGGCCAACTGCCACACTTCACATGCAAACCTTTGGTGATGATAGTTGTAGTATGATTCCTCCGAATATAGGAAATAGTTACATTAATGTACCAAGTACATCTACAGGGGGTATGGCTCAACCAGCTACCCTCGAATGGGCTGATCGTCTCAGTCCTGATACACGCAATATCCCCTTCTTTGAACAAATTGGTGGAGGAAATGAAATCCCCGTAACGCCCCCTGCCATGCCCGATTTTAATTTAGTTGACTCTGCCTTGCACAATGTATTTGTTTATAGGGCTGAGTTTGAGGATCCACTTAATTCACCAACATCAGCTAGCATCATAACGGATCCGGTAGACATAGTACACTCCTATGTGGGCAAGATTCGAGCCCTTCTTGAAAGAGTGATTCGGGAGCAGGGTGGGAGGGATGGGATTAAGGCTGCCATCGCACAAAAAATTATTTATTTAAATGAAAAGGCGGATGAGGTGTATGAGCGTTATTTACGTACTGAAATGCTACCACTTCATCCGGACCTGAATAATTTTGAGGGTGTTTCTATGGAATGGGTTGATGGTATAGTAACAAAATTGGATAATTATACTGAGTTGGGCAGTGGGTCGGTGGTTTTATTTATTGGGAGTTTAGATATTAATGTGGGTAAATTTAAAAAGAATTTTATTTTAAGAGGAGGTGGGTGTGTGGTGTTGGGGGGCAAAATATATTGAAGATTTAAAGGGGTGTAAAGGTGTAAAGCGATTTCGTTTCGATACAGGGCTTCAGTGCTTCAAATATGCATTTCTTGTGGCAGCTCACAAGCCTCAGCAAGAGAATGCTACTAAGACACTGTTGGACGATTATGCAGTTAATGGGAGTCCAAATTTCCCTAAAGTAAATTTTAATGGTTTAAATGATCAATATCCAATAACACTTAATGGGATAACTATTTTTTAACGGGTTAGTGCACATTTGAAGCTTGGTGTTAGTATGCTACAATCTAAAACAAAAATTGAGGGTGGTGAATGCAAAATTAGGGTTGTATTTCCACCGAGGGCTCTGTCTTTTGCATCAGTGAAACATTGGGTTTGGCTTCCTTACAGGCCAGCCAGTAATCCCGATTCAATTTGATATTTTTTCCAATACCAAACATTAGTCAGGTTCTGGGGGAGGGTAAATGGAAACAACGGGGGGAATGCCTTTATTGTCCAACATGCCTTTCTAGATTCCGGTCAGAAATTAAGTTAAATAATCATATGAAGCATTGCAAGCGTCACGGATGTCAATCTGTGCAAACGGTTAGCGGTGACAGGGCCATCTTGCGATTTAAGAACCTTCAAAACTCACTCCAACAGAGTGACAAGGTGGCCTTAGACTGCGAAGCCGCTCTAATAGATGTGTATGATCCATTGAATTCAAATCTTGTTAAAAATATGAGGTCATTGCAGTCTCTTATGCTCACGCACAAAGAGACTCGTGCAATTCCATGCATTCGGTAGAGGTAGTTGAGAGATTGGGTGATGAGGATTGTATGCTCTCAGCCGTGACAGCACTGATTAAAACATCAAATTAATCGATATCATGGCCACGAAATACATCCTATCCAATGACTCTATCACCAGAGGACGAGTTGGCCATTAAAACTGAAAAATTATGTTGGGTTTGCAAGGGGGAATTTGTTGAGGGTAATGGGAGAGCGTAAGAGGAGAAAGGGGGCAAAGGTATGTTCCGCGACTATGATAATTTGGGCATCCCGATTGTATCGGGATTGAGTAATTTTCGGGGAGTGGCCCATCAATCATGTAATTTAAACGTTTGTCAACAATTGTGTCTACCTGTTTATATACACAATTCCAGCTATGACATGAAATTTATTTTACCGCCATTGGCACGATTGCAACGAGGTGGAGTTGTAGATGGTGCATGGGTAGATGGTTCTTTTTCTTATAATATCATACCCAAATCGTCTGAAAAACTACTGCTCTTAGAATTCAAATGGCAAATAATAGATAGCGATAAATTGTGCATTAATAAGATCCGTTTTTTAGACTCCTTTACCTTCTTCCCCAAATCCCTAAGACAACCCATTGAAGTACAGAAAAGTGACGATTTTAATAGTTTTCCCTTCCTTAAGCAACACCTCCTTAAATAGAAGCACTTTTCAGACGATGAAATGTATGATTTATTAACGTGTAAGGGCATATATCCGTATGATTACTACAACTCCACCGCGAGACTTTTTGAGGAACAATTGCCGTCCATCGGCGCATTCTACGATTCACTTAACGATCGTCAATGCACCACTGTCGACTATGAATTTGCCAAGAAGATTTGTATACGACATGAATGTATACAGAAACTGTGTGGAAAATAGTATAGTTCCAAGGGCGAAGGTCATGGCGATTCGCTCTTTAAAATTTAAAAACCACACAGTTTTAGTTGATAAAATAGCCATGTGTCCCGTCAATACATCACTTGCCAGGTACAATCTACATTAATCCCACCCGTTTTTACACCCTCCCTTAGCCCAAACCCTCTTGGCAAATTCACAGTCGACAGTGGTGCATTGACGCTCGTAAAGTGAATCGTAGAATGAGGTGATGGATGGCAATTGTTCCTCAGAAAACCTTGCGGTGGATTTGTAGTAGTCATACAGATATATGCCCATACACGTTAATAAATCATACATTTCACCTTCTGAAAAGTGCTGCTGTTTAAGGAGGTGTTAATTAAGAAGGGGGAAACTATTAAAATCGTCACTTTTCTTTACTTCAATGAGTTGTCTTAGGGATTTGGAGAAGAAACTAAAGGAGTCTAAAAAACGGATCTTATTAATAAACAATTTATCGTTATCTATTATTTGCCATATGAATTCTAAGAGCAGCAGCTTTTCAGACGATTTGGGTATGATATTATAAGAAAAAAACCATCTACCCATGCACCATCTACAACTCCACCTCGTTGCAATCGTGCCAATGCCAGTAAAATGAATTTCATGTCATAGCTGGAATTGTGTATATAAACAGGTAGAAACAATTGTTGACTAACGTTTAAATTACACGATTGATGGGCCACTCCACGAAAATTGCTCAATCCCGATACAATATGGTTGCCCAAATGATAGTGCTCGCCGACCACCCCTTTACCCCCTTTCCCCTTACCCCCTTTCCCCTTTCCCTCTTTCCCATTTCCCTAAAAAAATTCTCCCTTACAAACCCAACAAATTTTTTCAGTTTTAATGGCCAACTCGTGCTCTAGTGATAGAGTCATTAGATAGGATGCATTTCGCAGCCATGATATCGATTTATTTGCTGTTTTAATGAGTACTATCACGGTTAAGAAGCATACAATCCTCACCACCCAATCTCTCAACTACCTCTACCAATTGGATGGAATTACACGAGTCTCTCTGGGCGTGAGCATAAGAGACTGCAATGACCTCATATTTTTTAACAAGATTTGAATTCAATAGATCCTACACATTTACGAGAGTTGATCTACAGTTTCCGCACACCGTGTCACTCAGTAATAGTAAGTTCTGAAAGCTCTTGATTCGAAAGATTGCACATTTGTCACCTATTGTAACCACAGTTTAATATCCATGACGCTTTCACGGCTTCTTTTGATAGTGTAGTTTTATTTTTGACTGGAATCTAGAAAGACAAGGACAATAATGGCATTCCCCTCGTTGTTTCCATTTACCCTCCCCCACAACCCGACTAATGTTTGGTATTGGAAAAAAATGTCCGATTGAATCGGGATCACTGGCTGGCTTGTAAAGAAGCCAAACCCAATGTTCCACTGATTCAATGGTCGTAGCCCTCACTAGAAATATAACCCCCTTTTTGCGCTCACCCCCCTCAAATTCGGTTTCATATTGTAGCACAGTAATACCAATTTTTAAATGTGCATTAGCCCGCTCAAAAATAGTTATCCCATTAAATATTACTGGATATTGATCATTTAAACAATTAAACTCTACTTTAGGGAAATTTGGACTCCCATTAACTACATAATTGTCCAACAGTGTCTTAGTAGCTTCCTCTTGCAGAGGCTTGTGAGCTGCCACAAGAAATGCATATTTGAAGCATTGAAGCCCAGTATTTAAACGAAATCGTTGTACACCTTTACACCCCTTTAAATCTTCATTATATTTTGCCCCCACCACCCCCCTCCCCCCTCGTAAAATAAAATTCTTTTTAAATTTACCCACAATAATATCTAAACTCCCAATAAATAAAACCACCGACCCACTACCCAACTCAGTATAATTATCCAATTTTGTTACTATATTGTCAACCCATTCCATAAAAACACCCTCAAAATTATTCAGGTCCGGATGAAGTGGTAGCATTTCAGTATGTAAATAACGCTCATACACCTTATCCGCCTTTTCATTTAAATAAATTATTTTTTGTGCGATGGCAGCCTTAATCCCAGCTCTCCCATCCTCCTCCCGAATCACTCTTTCAAGAAGGGCTCGAATCTTGCCACATAGGAGTGTACTATGTCTACCGGATCCGTTATGACGCTAGCTGATGTTGGTGAATTAATTGGATCCTCAAACTCAGCCCTATAAACAAATACATTGTGCAAGGCAGAGTCAACTAAATTAAAGTCGGGCATGACAGGGGGCGTTACGGGGATGTCATTTCCTCCATCAATTTGTTCAATGATGGGGATGTTGCGTGGTGTGGAATCCCCCAACTCGCTCAATAGAGGGTCGAGTTTATAAGGACTGAGACGATCAGCCCATTCGAGGGTAGATGGTTGAGCCCTACCCCCTGTAGATGTACTTGGTAAATTAATATAACTATCCTCTATATTCGGAGGAATCATACAACAAGTTTCATCACCAAAGATTTGCATGTTGAGTGTGGCAGTTGACAGTTGGCTAGTGTATGATGGGTCTGGGTGCTTGTGTCATCTTTTTGTGTGTATTGGCTGCGGGAATTGAACAGTTGACATTTGGCTGGTGCATGATGGGTCCGGATGGTTGCTGCATATTACTGTGGATGCTGGACATGACTGCTGGATAGTTGGCTATTGGGCGGCTTACGTTTAATGTTGATTGTATTAATGGATTAAACCTAGGACCATGTTGTATAACCGTCGGTCTGTTTGAACTGACCACTGGAGTCGCTTCACCCCTTATTATCTTCTTAATGGGTAAGGGGAGCTCTGGAAAATCCTAAAAAAAAAGTTTGTTTTTCATGAAAAAAATCTTGAAAGAGAATCATCAGTCCTCATCAATAGTATGCACAAGAATAAGTTTTTTAAAATTTAAACTAAAATTATCATTTTATTTTTCTAATATGATTTAGATGTAAAAAAAAGTTGAAAAAAAAGTTAAAAAAAAAAACTCAGAATTTTTTTTTAAAAAAACTCAGAAAAAAAATGGTCACTACAAACATTATTTTTCTAATAGTAAAAGTTGCGACAAACATATCTATATCATTCCCATTTTGAAGTTGGAAAATATTAAATATGAATTTCTGGTGTTTTAAGTGTTTTTCATGACATTCTAAGAGATGTAAAAAAAAAGTTAAAAAAAAAAAAAATTGGTGGGAGGGCGGGGGGGGGGGGGTTCGAGGGGGAGGGGGGTTGGAGGGAGGGGGATGATTGTGGCACTTTGCGCCGGTGGGGAACGAATGTGGGGAACTTTGGCCGGAATATAAAATAGGTATGATTTAACTCATGTGCTAAGCTCGCAAGCCATTTAAATGCAGTGTTTACATAATTTTTTTCATGTTTTGATATTGCTCTTTACCGACCTCTGGAGATCCAGGTTCAAAAAATATTTAACAATCTGTTAACTATAATAGGGTCTGTATAAATTGTAGTAAAATTAATTTCTTTACTCACTATGAATATAAAAGAACAACTTACTTCTTGCGTGTAGCTTTCATCAATATTCCTTTTATTCGAATGCATCATTATATTTCAAATGCCAATTCTGAACTGAGAAGATAACAAATTGTCGGAGTTTTTATATCCGTGTTCAAGGTTAAACATAAGTCAACCACGCCTAACAAATTAAATTCCAGAAAGAATTTCACAATTTCATGCAAAGGAAACGTATGATAGCTCATACAGCAGAATCTCGTGAGTTAAAGAGTCCAAAACCTTACGGACATCTAGAATATAGCAGCAGGAATCAAACCAGAGTCAAGCGCGGTGTGGAGAAAATTTAAAAGAGTTACACACAAGAGTCAAGCACGTGTGTAACTCTTTTAAATTTTCTCCACACCGCGCTTGACTCTGGTTTGATTCCTGCTGCTATATTATAGATGTCCGTAAGGTTTTTGACTCTTTAACTCACGAGATTCTGCTGTATGAGCTATCATACAATGGTGTAAGAGGACAGGCTCATGCTTGGTTTGATTCCTATTTGTCAGGTAGAACCATCTCCGTAGATTTCCTTTCCCGCCTGAAGTTGAAGTTGAGTTTGGTGTTCCTCAAGGCTCAGTTCTTGGACCGTTTCTGTTTTTGATTTATGTTAATGACCTTTTAGTTGAGGTTAAGAATCAAAAACCTACAGTTTGCAGTCGTCTATGTCATCCTGAATCTTTCAATGCTAAAAAAAAAATCCATCGTTTTCGCAGGATGTGGACACTCGTTGCTTTCGCTGATGACAATACCATTGGTACTGTAGTAGGAACTGAGTCAGAGATGCTTCCCAAATTAGTTGACCTTTCCGAGAAAGTCGTTCTTTGGTTTGATGCAAATTGCCTTGCCCTAAATGTTGCTAAGTAAATTTTTTTAATTTTATACGTATTTCTCTGGCGTGCCCTGAGTTAACTAATATCCAGCTTTCAAGGGGCTCTCTCAGTAGACCTAAGGAACGATATGTCCGATTTCTCGGTATTCTTCTCGATGAAAACCTTTCATTGAAGCATCATATTGGACTAATTAATATGAAGATCTCAAGGAGCCTTGGAATTTTAAGGAAGCTAAAACATATTTTTCCTGGATCAGTTTTAAAAATTCTGTTCCATTGCATAGTTCAGTCCTACATCTCTTATTGTCCTACAATATGGATGTCAATTTTCTTTTCTTTTTTGAAACCACTTTCTAAGTTATATGATAAGGCAAGAAGGCTTATACAGGAAAAAAATTGTTCTACAACTAACCCAACTAGCCCATTACTTTTTTTGCAGTCTCTCTACATTCTCTCGTGCACGTCTTTAACTTTTCATCAAATTCATGGTGATGTTCCCACAGCCCTTCAAACTACTCCTTCTTTCGTCACTGATAGGTCTTCGCACCATCTTCGCAATTCAAGGAATATTAATATATTATTTACTCCATCGGTGAGGTCTGACTTAAATCCATTAACTGCTTGTCATATCGTTCGGAATAGCCTACCTGAGTCAGCCCAAGAATGTTACTCGTTTGGTAGTTTCAAAAGAATTTTAAGAAATTTTTTATTGTCTTGACTTTTCATGTTGAATTATTTTATTTTTATTTTTTTTTATTTTATTATTATTATTTAGGGGGAAGGTTGACCCTAGTCTGGGTTAGAAACGTTTGTTGTGAGGGGTACTGAGTTTGTCTAATTTTTTTGTGGCTTGGTTTCAAATATATATTTTGGAATTTTGGTTTATTTTATTGGATTTTCCTACATCTTTTTTTTGGAGGGGGGGGGGGGGTTCTTAAAATCACTTTTTGTTTGTTTTTTTTTTTTTTTTTTTTCCCTCTCTCTCTTCTTTGTTTTGTTTTGCTTTTATGATGCCCATAAACTATCTATAGTAAATGTTATTACATGGATAGCTGCCATTCCAGCTTTTGTGCCGTTAAAGTTTTTTTTTTCTCCTTTTCATGTAGCAGTGATTGGACTTGTTTAATTTATTTACTTATATTTTATGTGTTTAACATTTTCCTTCTATTGATTTAGTGCTTAATTGAAATGTATGTATTCCCCCTCTTTTACACGCCTAAGAGCCTTTGGGGGATTAGAAGAATGTATTCATTGTGTGATTAATTAATTACGAATAAATATTATCTTACCTTAATGAAAACAAAATTTCAAAATTACAAAATGATTATAACCGTTGGATTATTTATTTGAAATTTTGCGCCCCCTAAAATGTCTGCGCCGGGGGCAAGTGCACACTCTGTCCTCCCGTAACACCACCTCTGTGTGGGAATGTTTTTGGGATAACCCGAGGCATCCACTCATAACACTGAACTTCTGGAAAGCTTAGCAAGCTTATAAGGTAGAAAAAGCTTGTAAAGGCGCTCGAAAGACACGTATGGAAAGATGTTTAGAATAAAGAGTTCTTAATTTGACCCTCCTTCTGTTTTTCCATCTTACTTGGTTTATTCTTATTCTGCATAAATATTCTATGACATTACTTGTATTCTAATATAAGATCCTACATTCAATGATTGTTCTTTTTTTATTTCGTAGTTTACGGGTGTTTTCTCTTCTCCTTCTAATGAAGCAGCAAACTTGTTTAATATACAGGTTGAAGTCTGTTTTCCTCAATACTCCAAATAAACAAAGCTTAAAAAAAAAAATTAACATATCACGTCTTGTAATTTCTGATTCTCGTTTTCTTAGAATTTGTCAAAGGATTGAGTCCGGGGTTCTCAACACAACCCTATATCTAGGAGTGCCATCTTTTTGCTCTGTTTTTGCAAGATGAAGTCACAATTAACCATTCCATATACACCAAGGTAAAAATGTAACATGAAAATTCAAGTGGTACTAAAATCGACGTGGGGGTGGGAAGACGATTCGCTTTCCCCAAGATAGGCACACAAGACAACCTTCCTAACACAAAAAATAGCAAAATTATGGCCAGACAATATAATTTTTGTGTTTCTGGGTTCTAACCCTGCAAAGAAATTACTTATTAAATTAGTACCCTATTAGCATTTTATAGTGTGCCCAAGATCTGTTTTGCCACTGTTATTTATTCTATACCCTTTCAAGAAAGATACCCGACCCGTTTTCTTAAGCTCCGGTCACTTTTGACTCTTAGAGAAGGCACTAAATTTTCATCTTTTACGTTTTTCTTTACAAGCTAATTCTTACCCTTTTCACTTAAAAAGAAAATATAAAAAGTGAAAAGAGAAGCCGAAGCAAACCGTATGTAACCAACGGGTCGCTAATTAGAAACCTCCAGCTCTAGAGACAAAGAGAAAAGAGATCTCTCGATTAAGCTATTCTTGGAACAGATCAGAGAAACCAAAAACGTTACACAAATACATGGAATCCTGGAGTTATCTCTATCCCTTTATGGTTTTTCAAAATGGGAACATTACGGAAATAGCCCTAAAGCAAGGGGATCTTATTGTTCTTGAAACTGTCACTCAATAAACATTCAAGTATACGGTATTTTGTTTGCATTGCGCCAATTCGAAATTGTTACTCTTAAAATTACAACTTGGAGAATAGACTGAAAATAGACGGATTCATTTGTTATTTCTTAGTAGGTATTCAAAAGTTATTAACAGGATACGGCTGAGCAGCAATGACGCTAATTCAGGGAAAGTGTGTGGGAGAGGGGGGCAATGATTTTTTTCAAACTTTAAAAAATACAGATACAAAAAGGGTGTTTTTCAAAATCAATGGGCGGCAATTTTTTTCGTTTTTATCATTGAAGATAGAAAAAATTCAAAATATGGGGGTAAGCACCTCCCTCAATTAATACCCCTGTAGAGGAGGAGCGTTTTCTACTGTGTCAGTATTACATGGCATCACATATGTTTGTGGTAAAAATAAAAGGCAGTGGTAGTCTGCAAACCCCTACTTTTTCTATACTTTAAAGAAGAGCTCAGAATGAATAGAGGCTAAACAACCTCTTTGCCCTGGATTTAGATTCAAAATTATAAAGGTACATTAGACTGCAAAAGAGCCCTTGAACAGCTCTCTACATGCTCCAGTGCCCCCACCCCTAGTTCCTTAAAAAAAAGGTTGAAATATGCTTATCTTTAAGAATTTTAAAATAGAGCGCTGGAAACTTCCTATTAAGTGCAGTTACAATTCGTGAATCAGAGTTCTTTTACATTTTGAAATTTATTTAAAAACGCGTTTTTAATTTCCGTCCACGGACTGCCACCTAGGCAGTCCTAGACTGCCACCACGTGGTTTTCAGCACTTGGCGATACTCTCTTATCAACAAGGCTCGACGATCTTTGCAAGTAGTCGGAAGTCTATACCTGTAATTCATTATATTGTCACAATGGAAGAGCCATCTAAATATCATCTGTAAGGAATTCCCATCCATTCTCATTGTCCCTTCCTTTAATGAACGCCCCGCCTTTTCCCTCCTGAACGCCTCGCTCTTTACGCTAAAGTTTTTTATTGTTTTAAAAAATAGAGTTCTGAGACAGAGTCAAACTGTAGCGTATAGAGCGAGGCATTGAGGAGGGGACAGACCCTTTTATATACGGAATAATTTCTGTTCGTTTTAAGTTTTAATGTCGCTTCTTACTTTCAGTAAAAAAAAAATTGTTTTTTTATTTAATTTCTGAACGTTTTGAATTAATGCAGCTGTGATTTTGGCTCACCGAACATGAATAACTAAAACGAAATTTGCAACGAAATTAATTTTACTTTTTTATGATTATTCGTACGATACGACAGATACGACGGATACAATACGATTGAATTTTGTTCGAATCACAAACCCCTGAATCGCAAAGGCCGTTTAATTAGAATAGATAGCTCTTTTGAAAGTACTAAAAAAAACTTTGGTGTAAAGAGCGAGGTATTGACTAGGGGGCGAACCCCCCTAATATACGTAATAATTTCTGTAATAATTTAAGTTTTAATGTTGCTCCTTACTTTCAGTTGAAAAAGCTAGTTTTTTATTAAATTTATGATCGTTTTTTAAATACTGCTGGGAAATCTGGCGCCCCCATCATAGAAATGTCCCTTCCCCCATGAAAATATCCTCCATGAAGATTCTCCCACATAACCCCCTCCTCTGCCCCCCCACCAGAATAAAATCCCTCCTGAAAACGCCTGTATACTTTCCAAAGCCAATATTATACGTAAACAATGGGCAAAGTCATAACTTGCAGCTCTTCCCCCAGGAAATGTAGGGGATGAAGTCATCCTCAAAGACACATTTATTAAATTTTTGATTATGCGGAACAAAATGGCTATCTCAAAGTTTTGATCGGGTGACTTCGGGAAAAAAATGAGCGTGGAAGGGGGCCTAGTTGCCCTCCAATTTTTTGGTCACTTAAAAAGGGCACTAGAACTTTTAATTTCCGTTCGAACGAGTCCTCTCACGATATTCTGGGACCACTGGATTAATACGATCACCCCTGAAAAAAAACAAAAAAAAGAACAATTAAACACGCATCCGTGATCTTTCTTCTGGCAAAAAATACAAAACTCCAAATTTTTGCAGATAGGAGTCTGAACCTCTACAGTAGGGTTTTCTGACACACTTAATCTGATGGTGTGACTTTCATTAAGATTCTATCACCTTTAAGGGATGTTTCCCCCTTTTGTCAAAAATAAGGCAAATTTTCTCAGGCTCGTAACTTTGTTATGGGTCAGACTAAACTTGATGAAACTTATATATTTGAAATCAGCATGAAAATTCAATTCTTTTGATGTATCTATTGGTATCAAAATTCCGTTTTTTAGAGTCTTGGTTACTATTGACCCGGGTGGCTCTTCACTTACAATTCGTTACCACAAACTGTTGGATAGGACAGGGTATTGATGCTCTGCTTGCCAATACGGATAAGTACATTTTTTTTTGTACATTTTTTAACTTTTGTCACATTCTACTTTATGCCATCCCTTAAAGTTGAGTTGTAATTATATTACCAATTCTTCCTCATCGCTTGCAGTTTTACATTCTCTTTTATACACCAATATGAAACTATTCGTCCATTATCTTATTCTTATACATAAAGCTATGCAATTAAATGTTTTTATCAACATTCTCTAACTTTTGATACATTCTGTTTATGCTATCATTTAAAATTCCGTTGTAAGTATATTACAGAGTTCCTTGCACCTGTAAATTCTTTTCAAGCATAAATATGAAACTAATCTTTGATTTTGACCCGATCTAGTATATATTGCTACTACTAACAACTCACCGCAGCACCAAGTCGCATGAGGCCAACAGTTACGCACACTCCTCCTCCATCCCACTCTATTCAAAGCCTCCTTCTTTACATCCTCCCAGGAAGTTCACAATTCCCTTAAATCTTCCTTTATGATATCACCCGCCCCAACCGCGGACGACCTGCTTTCCGTTTAGCCCTAGACGGTTGGCCGAAAAGGAAGATCTTCGGCAATCTGCAATCCTTCATCCGCAGAACGTGCCCTAGCCATCTCAACTTTTCTCTCACTTTATCCCTTGAAAGCAGGATTGAACCACACTTTTCGTACAGCCTACTGCTTGAAATACGGAACTATCCGTAGGCAGTTTCTCTGGGAAACATTTAGTAAATATACAGCTATGCAATTAACCTTTTTTCTCATTATCCTTTAACTTTTTGTTTTCTTCTACTTTATACCTTCCCTTAAAATTCAGGTAAAATTATATCACATATTCAATTTTTCCCTTGCACTATTACTAGCATAGCTGGTATATTATTAGGGTCTAATTAATAAGTGAGATTGTCAATTTCCTCCAAAGGATATAAATTACAGTTTTATGGCTATTACACATGAAATGTTGTTTGAAAATGTCTGATCTAAATGACCTTACGACTAAAAGTTAAGGGAATAAAAATAAAATGGTTGTAATAAATGTAAATTGATAGAAAATAGATAATGATATTGAAGGAAAATAGAAGATAAATTATTTATCCTTGCCTTATCTCAGCAAATAGGATCGTTCGCAGAAATAACCCAATCCCCGCTTACCTTAAAAACAAAAACAAAATGTTTTCCGTTTAAGCTTCATTTCATCATAGAGAGTAATCATAAACTCAAGAAAGCATAAAATAAACTTGAGATAACTAGGGGACATAAAATAAACTAGGGGGCTGCGTGCCCCACCATACATTAAATTAATCTGCTATTTCTTTTAACTTTTAACGTCGGCCTTTACTTTCATTTGGAGAATCAGGGATATCCTGAATATAACATGGGCTACCGCCCCTTCAACGATCCACCGTTTACATCGAATTTTAATATCTGCATACTAGAAAGCTCCTTTACCGATTGGGTCTTCCCTTAGGAATACAAGAAAGCTCCTTATTAAGCATGCTGAGAGAAATATACGTGCAGCATATGCTAGTATTGTTATTCATTCGCACGTTAGTCAAAACGTAAGCTACTGGCCAAGTTGTACAATTGTATCGCCCTTTGGCATATACTGTATCTAACGCCTTTTTGGGACGTTTTGACGGATGTTGATAAGCAATCTCTGGGCAAATCTTACTTTAAGTTTGCGAAGTACCTTCTACAAATCCCTAGATGACTTAGAAACGGTTGTGTGGTTCGATGTTTCGGTGTTATGGAGCCCCTCCTTGCAGGGGAATCTCAGTTCGAATGTTTGTCAAACCGGCCATCTTCACACCCCTGGAAAATGACTCTATTTTGATGTTTATGTTATGTGTTCATAGTTCGTTTTTTTTTTTTTTTTCATAATACTCCATTGCGTTTTGCTGTTTAATTATATGATGGGAAATAAATATTCATTCATTCATTCATTCATTCACTAATGCTTCGAAAATAAAAACTGTCCGATAAAAGGCGCGCCTCTAAAAAAAATGTTGGAAGGAAGGGGAAAGGGTCACAAACTCAGGAATGATGTTTCATGATTTATATGATTCAAAAATTTTTTCAAGGAAGGGTTTCGGATAAAGTGTTCCTGAGGGGTGTCCCTCATGAGGGACATCCCTCACGGAAGGGCTTATGAGGGGTGTCCTCTCCCATCCTTCTTCCTTGATACAGATAAACATTAGAATGTTTGGACCTCGACTGGCTGGAATGTTTGACCTCAGGCTGGATTGATGGATATCAATCTTAGAGGAGTCACAGACTCCTCTAAGATCATCAGCAAAGTAGCGATGTCCGCCCTAGGAACCAAAAAGGGTGATAAAAAGCCTTGGATAACAAATGAAATTATTTTATTATGTACTGAGAAACGAAAACACAATAACAGGTCAGACAGAGAGAGCAGGGACAGATATAAGTAGTTGAAGCGTGTTGTAGAAAAAGCCACCCGTAGAGCCCATCGCACCTACATTAAAGACAAATGTGAACAGTGCGAGGCTGATTTTAAGAGAGGTGATTCATACTTCATGTATAAAAGAGTTCGTGAGCTAACAAGCAAGAAAAACCTCAGTTCTTGTACACTGGTAGATAAAAATGGCTCTCAGATACAAAGCACAGAAGGTATCCGATCGAGATGGATGGAGCATTTCAAAAAAAAGCTTAATCCTGATATCTTTCCAAACTCTGCTGTCCTGGACCTCTTGCCCGTTACTGTCTCAGATCCCAGCCCACCTCCTCTCCGTTCTGAGGTCGAAGATGCCATCCAAGCGCTGAAGACTAACAAGGCCCCTGGCCCGGACGGGATACAGGCAGAACTGCTGAAAGTCCGGTGTGAACCACTTATAGATCTTTTCCACAAGATTGTATACGATGCCTGGCAAAATAGTCATTTCCCAACTTCTTGGTGCGAAGCCACAATTGTTCCACTACACAAGAAGGGGTCAAAGGCAATATGTGATAATTACCGTCCTATTAGCCTAACAAGTCAAACTGCCAAGATCTTCACCCGAATTATACTCCAACGGATCAGAGCCGTGTCATCCTTAGTCATCCAAGAATACCAAGCCCGTTTTCGCCCTGGGAGATCGACCGTTGATCAAATTTTCACTGTTCGCCAAATTTTAGAGAAATATCTGGAATTCGGTCGCGGCCTGTATCAGCTCTTCATCGACTTTAGGCAAGCATTTGACCTTATTTGGAGAAATGGCCTATGGCATACCCTTCTCCATTACGGAATCCCACGAAACCTAGTAGATCTTATCAAGGATATGTACTCAAAATTTGGGAGTCGTGTGATGACTAGTGAAGGTCTCACTGACAGTTTCCAGACTTCCGCAGGTGTCCTTCAAGGATGCCTTTTGTCTCCAGAGCTGTTCAACCTTTTCCTCACAGCAGTCTTATCCCTGGTGGAGACAACTTGTGGCGCACATATAGGGGGTGTTCAGATAGATAAGCTAGCCTACGCCGACGATATCAACGAAATGGCTGAAACACCCGAGGATCTACAAGCCGTTCTTAACGACGTCTTCGAAGCCACTAGTTCTTTTGGAATGATCATAAATGTATCAAAAACAAAGGCTATGTGCTGCTCACGAAAGCCAAAGGATACAGTTAAGCCAGACCTGAAAATTAATGGAGAGAGTATCCAGTGGGTTGACGAGTTCCCTTACCTCGGTAGTCTGATCACCAGCGACAACAGTCCATCAAAAGATGTCTCGCCCTCGCGAGTTCCAGTTTCAAGGCCCTTATGCCCATATGGCGAAGCAAGGATTTGTCTCTGCGGCTTAAGACACGACTTTTTGATACCCTGATCATCCCCATCGCAATCTACTCATGTGAAACATGGACACTGAAGGTAAATGACAACCGTCGACTTGCAGCATTTGAAACTAAGTGCCTCCGCCGCATCGGCGGGATCACTTACCTTGATAGAATCTCAAATGTCGAACTTCTCGAGCACCTTAAAGTACAACAAACAATTCTCATGAAGATCCAGCTCCATCAACTTCGATGGCTCGGTCACGTACAACGGATGAGTCGGTCCCGTCTCCCAAAAATCACCTTCGAAGGCCAAATTCACGGGTCTCGTCCTCGTGGTCGTCACCCAAAAAGGTGGAAGGAAAACTTTGCACCTCACCGCCTCTCGGACCTTCTTCGCCTAGCAAAAGACCGTGAAGCATACAGAAGGCACATCCACGCCGTTACGAAGAAAGAGGCCCCAAGACGACCTTCAAGGACGGATGGGACTTAAGCAGATTATAAGGGTAATTTAGGTTATGAATATTGGTCAGCATTTACATTTGTTTTGTTTTTTATAGTACGTGACCTATATTTTATTTTTATTTTTTCTTTATATTATCCAATTTCTTAGGTCAGTAAAGTGCTTTAATTAGAATTAAATTTACTAGCCTTAACCATGTAAATAGACAAAACAACATTTAAAAAAAGGGGGAAATGTGAAAACTTTAAATAAAATTTGGTTACATCTGGAAAGGGAAGATTTTTCGAAAGTTCCGTATACTACTTGCCTGGAGCCAAAAAGGGTCAATTTCACATGTCCTTGAGCCAGGGCCTAAAGTGCGAGACCCGAAGTGGGGTTTTATAGTTTATATCAGGTCAGGATTACCTGAAGTTTTTCCACCAACCAGTTACGTATAAGGGGGCGCATTTAGAGAGTTCTGTCAGAACTTCGCTGGACGCTTGCTTTTGAGGATTTTTCTAAGTGGAAAATGGGTCTTCCAGAGGGTATTGTCCACCCTTACCCTTTGGTTATACCTGTTTACATACCTCTTCGCAGCATCTCAGAAATAAGCCATCGCTGAGTTTCATAATATTGGCCTTGTGAACTGCTGTGACCTTGGATCTTCCGTGTTTCGTTGCATAATCAAAAGCGAACTTCGCAATTCTTTTTGATTTGGTTTCGGTAATAATTTTCAAACATTCCACAACACCCTAGAAACCAAAAGTATATTCTTAGCAAAGGTAGCAAAAATTAAAAAAAAATTAGAAGGTGATTTAATTTCGCAACCAATAGAGAAGTAGCTAGGGAATTCTTTTCATTAGCTGACGCTACATTTTAATTTCTTTGCACTTATTAAAAAGTAACTGTCAGCTGTATGTTGACACTTTGTAAAAGAGTGGATATTGAAAAAAAATTATAAAAAAGGGGAACCCTCTGATGGAAAATATTCATAGAATAGCTGAGGGCTGTGATTAATAAGGGCAGAGTAAAATATCAAAATATATATCGCCTATACCAAAGAATACTCCATTAAAGAAAAAAAAGGAAAAAGACAATAGGATATCAAACAGAGAAATCTATATATATATATATATATTAAATAAAAAAAAAACTTTTTTAACTGAAAGTAAGGAGCGAGATTAAAACTTAAAACGAACAAAAATTATTCCGTATATGAAAGGGGCTGTCCCCTCCTCAATAC
Source organism: Artemia sp. Qi Xiang Cuo (assembly GCF_049724085.1). NCBI lineage: Eukaryota > Metazoa > Arthropoda > Branchiopoda > Anostraca > Artemiidae > Artemia > Artemia sp. Qi Xiang Cuo. The sequence goes on along the minus strand of NC_142801.1, from coordinate 70,174,256 downwards.
CTCGCTCTTTAAGCTAAAGTTTTTTATTGTTTTAAAAAACAAAGTTGTGAGACAGAGTCAAACGAGTCAAACTTTAGCGTAAAGAGTGAGGCGTTGAGGAAGGGGAAAGCCCCTTTCATATACGGAATAATTTCTGTTCGTTTTAAGTTTTAATGTCGCTCCTTACTTTCAGTTGAAAAAACTGTTTCTTTTATTTAATTTCTGATCTTTTTTTAAATAATGCTGGGAAATCCGGCGCACCCTTCCTAGCAATGTACCGTCCCCCCAGGACACATCGTCCATGGAAGGATCCTCCCCCGTAATCCCCTCCTCTGATACCCCCCCATCATAAAAAATCCCTCCTGAAACGTCTTTATATTTCCCATTAACCAATACTATATATAAACAATGGGAAAAGTTCATAACTTCAAGCCCTTCCGCCGGGAACTGTTGGGGATTAAGTCATCCTCAAAGACATATTTACTAGATTTTCGACTATGCTGAACAAAATGGCTATCTCAAAATTTTGATCGGGTGACTTTGGTAAAAAATGAGCGTGGGAGTGGGCCAAGTTGCCGTCCAATTTTTTTGGTCATTTAAAAAGGGCACTAGAACTTTAAATTTACGTTCAAATGAGCCCTCTTACGATATTCTAGGACTGCTGGATCGATACGGTCACCCCTTGGAAAAAAAAATAAACACGCATCCGTGATCTTTCTTCTGACAAAAAATACAAAATTCCACATTTTTGTAGATAGGAGCTTGAAACTTCCGCAGTAGGGTCTTCTGATACACTCAATCAGATGGTGTGATTTTCATTAAAGTTCTATGACTTTTTGGGGGTGTTTCCGGGTTTCCCCCTTTTTTCGAAAATAAGGCAAATTTTCTCAGGCGCGTAACTTTTGATAGGTAAAACTAAACTTATTGAAACTTATATATTCGAAATCAGCATAAAAATCTGATTCTATTGATGTATCTATGGGTATCAAAATTCCGTTTTTTAGAGTTTCGGTTACTATTGAGCCAGGTCGCTTCTTACTTACAGTTCGTTACCACGAACTGTTTGTTATATTATATATATATATATATATATATATATATATATATATATATATATATATATATATATATATATATATATATATATATATATATATATATATATATATATATATATATATATAATATATATATATATATATATATATATATATATATATATATATATATATATATATATATATATATATATATATATATATATATATATATATATATATATATATATATATATATATATATATATATATATATATATATATATATATATATATATATATATATATATATATTAGAATATAATTCCGTTTACAATTAGAAGAAGAAGAAGACGATTCTGCCAACCCTATTAAGAATTAAACATAAATTTAAGCAAGATTAAGGAACTCAAGACTTTCTATGAACTCAGTGATTGAACTTCTTAAGCGGATGGACCGGTCACATTCAATGATCCGGAAGTTATTACATTTTTTATGTACAAATATAGTTTGTGTCAATTATAATACTTTAGTATTACTGCTGATGATGGAGACCGACTGTGTCTTCTAAATATTCGGAACTTTTGTATTTATTTTTTCACTGTCTAATAAAGGACTTATCCATATCGAAATTCTTATCCGTTTCGTCAAGGAAAGGCAGTGTGGTATATGAAAAAAAAAATTCATAGCAGGTCTGAGCAATCTGACATCATTGCGGCTTGCAAGAAGAAAGCTCCTTCAAAGTTGATACACCTTTTCCTTTGTTCTTTCTTGCTTTTTCGCAAAACTGTCCAATTATGACCGGGACAAGTTTTGATTTGATTAGTGATAAGATTCTGGGTAAAAAGAACCGTATATATGCATGGACGAAAGAATTTGCTTTCGATGGGGGGAGGGAAAGTTTTAAAAGTGCACAAGTATTCAATAAATTAAAAGTTAATCTTGAAAATCCAAAGTTAATCTTTCAAAATTAATTAATTGGTTCTGTTTATTTGTTTTCGCTGTTCAGTTAAAACAGTTGGCAATTCATCTTGTTTGCACATTCTTGTTTACACAACCATAGGCTATGTATAAAAAATTTTTAAATTTAATTCAACATATAATAACCTATGAGGGGCACATTGAGGGGCAATATTGAATTACAGTATAATGGTAAAAGCCAGCAAACCATGGGGAGCATAGTTGCCGAAACCTATGAGGGGCACACTGAGGGGCAATATTGAATTACGGTATAATGGTAAAAGCCAGCAAACCATGGGGAGCATAGTTGCCGAAATTAAATATACAATTTTCCAACTAAAAATTCTCTGGTGACAAGTGCTTCCAATTTGATACCTCAGAATTGATAACTGATTTTTGAATTCAATTGAATATTAATTCGGTAATCAGAGAAATTCTTCTGGCACCAGGGATAATGAAAATTAAATGGTTGCTTGAGTTGGATTAGTGGAAATTTACACAACCATAGGCTATGTATCTTTAAAAAAAAGATTAACAATCGGAAAGTCAATTTTCAATTAAAAATACAGCTATGCAGTTTTTGGTAGAAGCGGGCGCCAAATTTAAAAACGAAAACGTGGATAAAAAATCAGCAAAAAAAAGAAAAAAAACATGAGGTCCCAAACAGCTTAATATAATGTAGCCTTTCTTTGAAGATGTAGTTGTCTCTGGAAAGTTGTCTTTGGGATTGCTAATGTTTGGGTCTTAACTGACGAAAAGTGTTTTCAAATTTAACTAATTGGTTCTGTTTATTTGTTTTCGCTGTTTAGTTAAAACAGTTCGCAATTCAGTTCGCAGTTTAAAACGGATGAAAATGTGGTACTGGCCAAACAAACTTCACAATATTGAAATAACAACTAAAAATAATGAAAAATCCCAATTTTCAATTATGAATAGACCAAGATGGGTCCAAGAAGCAAACAAATGTTTTTATTTTGATGTCCTTGGTACTTTAATTATGTAATTTTGACCCTGTTGTAGTTCAACATACATTCTGAGAATCTTCAGGACTTTCATTTTATTTATTCTTGCTTTTTATTTTTTATTCTTTCTTGGAATATCCAAATGTTTCTGCTATAGGCCTATTCTTTTTTGGTGAAAAATAACAATAGTAACTGTAATTATTGAATAAATTTAAAATAAAAATTATATAAAACAATAACATATAAAATAGTAGTAATTATTTTTACTCGTACGCATTTCCATCCGTGAAATAAAAAACAATTTATACAAATGTCGAAAAAGCTGTAAAAAAAAGTCAATTATTGAATAGAACTTCAAAAGAGGGAATATTCCATCATCAAATAAGCAAATTTTCAAGAATCATCAAAAGGATCTTATTTGATTAAAAAGAGATTTTGCAAGATAAACTCAATAAGTAAAAGTTTCGATCAAGCGCGAAACGCCTACTAATATAAGCCAAAAATATTCCTAGAGTCTTTAAAAATATGTGGAGGTGGCAACAGCAAAAACAACCAATCACATGACAGTTTCTTAAACTTCAAAAGATGTACATACGCGATTAACGCTGTGAGGATCTGTCGATTCTACGTTACTTCATTAGTTTATTTTATGCGAACGTATATATTTAAAAATTTAGTTGTTATTTAGTTATTAGATTTGTTTATCTTGAACTCTTTACCAATGAATAACACTTTTGGGTTCTGAGGAGTATTCAGAGACTGATTAAAAGACTAAACCTTGTCTTTCGCAATTTTACACTATCTCTGTTCTTTATTACTGTCTTCTTGACTCTCTGCTGATGTGAATGAAGCAGCCCAGTGCGTAGCCTCTTTCGTCTATAGATTGTTATTAGGAAACCATTTCTGGTTCTGATTCTTGGTGAAGGAGGTTTTTAAAGCTTTTTTTAGTTTCCTCGAAACTTTTCAAGGAGAGCTTTTTAGAAAATTAATTAGGTATAGAAGGAAACTAGCCATCAAACCCATTATCTAAGATTTTGACAAAATTTGAGATGTTTATTCCTTTCGTGAATAAAAGCACCCTTTCAACTTTTTTTGATCTTTTTTAGTTTTAGTTTTGCGTTAATTGAAATTTATTTTTCTTACTATAAACTTGTCAAAAACACTAAATTTAGAATTAATAGTAAGTAAGTAATGGGATTAACCACGCTTCTTGACAACTAAGGTTCCTGCGTCTGCCCTGTAGTACGTTGTTACAGCAGGATTCGATCTCTGGGGCTCATATTACCAAGCTAAGGTCAAACCCACTGCACCCCTACGGGACTATAATTCATAGTTAAACTTAATTAAAATTAAGTTTTATTAAGTAAAATTAATTTAATTAATTAATTTAATTAATTAAGTAAAACTAAGCTAAAACTTAATTAAAATTAAGAATTCAAACATTCTTACTACACAAAAATTGGTTACTTATCTTCCAAGTAACCCCCTCCCCCAATTTGACTCTGGGTTCATGCCTGGTACTTGTAAACAGTTATGAATGATGATTCAATTAATGCTAATCATCAAATGTTTGTACATGGAACATTCGAGAAAACAATTCAGTTGCACACATTGCGTTATCAGACTATAGATGCTGGTTTGGTGTTAGCATAGGAGAAATCAAAGAAGAAAAGAAGAAAGGACGTCGAAACTAGCTAAACATTTAGGAGGAAAACGAAGAGTTTGTACTAGAAATACTACAATATATTTACTCTAAATTAGTTTATTTGAGACAGTTAAACCACAGAGAAACCGAGTGGTTACTTGTAAACTATTTTCTGTCCCAAAAACTTTTCTTTCCTTTTATTGGCTTGATATTTCATACAAATGAACCAATCTGGTTTTGCCTTCTTTTTTCTAGCTCGAAATTCAATATAGCAACATCAGGTAAATACAACACCGGGTAAAAAAGGCGGGGTTATTTAACTTCCTTTTATGACATACGCTTAAGAAATAATGGCTTAGGAAAATGCGTCACTAAAATAAACCAATAGAATTAAAGCACAGCATTTAACACAGAAGTACAAGATAGTAATCTCTTTCTCTTTTGTGCAACTACAAAGGCAGGCCATTTTTGGCTTGTATCATTAACGGTTGCACGGAACACTAAAGAAAAGATTCAGGTGAAAAGCCAAATAATTTCTGTAAAGTGGATTTTTGAAATCAGAATATTTAGTCCCTAAAGATCATTTTATGACGATTATAAAGATTATTTGATAAAGATTTATTTTATTTTATTGTCAATAACCCCAGATGGGTGAAATGACATTATCTTTAAATAAAGAAAAGCCGAAAAAGAAACTTTTGAATGAGGTCAAATACCCATTAGGTATTTGAATGGGGGAGAACTTTTGCAAAAGTGAAACCGGATAATTTTACAGATTTGACGTATTTCATAGATTAGCAGCTCGAAACTATCTAACACAAGTTGGATAGTCAAGTTGACAAGTCCGAGGGAACTAGGTTATGCCTCATGTTTTTTTACTGTCATATTTTGTTTATACTACAAGGTAGTGCCTGTTTTATATATAATAAAAAACATCATGTAATTCATCATACTATTTATGTAGGCAATAATATAGTAATGTAATAATGCAAAATTTGTTTACATATAACCCAAAAATAACAAAGGCAATAATTGAAAAACATAAAATTTCATGAAAGTCTTTAAATATTGTGATTGCAAGGCAGGTGGCGAGGTCCAAAGCTCTCTTTCATGTTGCGCAAGTCGAATAACATTTTTTTTTTTTAAACGAGACTTTTTTTTCGCAAAAATAAAATTTTTACCAGTTTCATATCTCACAGTTAATACAGGAATTCTGTATTGTTTTTTTTTACATAGAAGGCTCTTAATCTATTCGTGGGTTCTCAGACAATCTGAATTTGAGAATGCATTTTTAATTAAAATAATGCCCTTTATGGCCGCACTAACCTCTAACATGAGCCTTATGGCTATACAAGCCAGAAGGCTAAGTTTAACTCTAAATAAGTAAGAAAATCTTGTCACATGATACCTTGAATCCTAGATCCCCCTGTGCCCCAGAGACACCTAAAGGATCCAGAACGAACCATCAGTAATGCCTTATAAGTGTTGCTTCTCAGACACCTAATGAGACTGGGGTATATAATGTGGAGCCAAAACAAAAGGTCTAAAAGGAAAATTTGGCAAGAATACTGTCTTGACTATCATGAAATCTTAGATGGCACTAGAGCTCTCCCTAACCAGAAATTTACGTATGTTTTTGTTTTCTTTTTATATTGAACTTTTCTAGTCAGAACTAAAAATATTCTAGGGATCCCTAAAGATCCCCCCCCCCTGTTAAACCAAATGCTAGAGTTTAAATTTTTATGGAAAAGCTTTATCGTGCTGTATGTTAGAGTATGTAAGGGTATGTAAGGGAAAAAGGTTCAGAAATACGGGCTAAAGGAAAGCCAACGCATGAAGCTAATTTTATTTATAATGCGACAGCCGTTTCCATTAAAAGTACAATCCCTTATATTAAGCTTCTCTATATTAAAATTCCTTGGATATGGTTTATTCCTTAAACTTGGATTCCTACATCTCCTTGAGTTAATTTGGAACATTTCATTAAACGTTATTAAGTATTCTGAAGGTAGTGCTGTATTGAAAATGTCAGATAAACTCGGCAATGAAAAGTTTCGACAGTTCATCGATAACAAACAAAACTCTAAGAGATGTGAGTTAGAAAATAATAAAAACAATAAAGAATTAAAATTAATATTTTTTTTCAATTTTACTTTAATTTCACTTTAATTCCTTTTTATTCTATTGATGACAGAAAAAACATCACTTTTATTGTTGAAGTTTAACATTTGCAATCAAATGTTATTTGCAAAAGTAAACTAGCGTAACAAAAGGGTTAAGGCCCGTTTAAATCAAAGTGCGTCATCAAATTCAGTGTCTGAGTACATATGAACAGAGTTTTTTGTGCCACATTTTGCGCCGCGAGGTAACGAATGAGGTAAAATTGGTAATTTGACTAGTCATAAGCACTTTGTGAGCAATTTATAGTTGGGTTCGATCAAAGACATTGAGCTACAAAACATGAATTTTAAAGAAGAATGGACTATTGAACTATGGGTTTGGGGTTACCATGTCGTGTTATGGGCAGATATTTTGCCTAAAGCTTCTAAGCCAGGTTTGTCTCAAGCATCAAAGTAAAATACCTCATTCTTTCAGTATTTCTACATGTGATACAAGAAAATATAGCCATGTTTCAGAACATCTCTGATCATGTTGGAAACCACTGGGAACAGACCTGAGGAATCCGTCCCCCGAGCTAAATCTAAGAACAAGATATTTTTTTTTTTATTTAACAAGATTTTACCCTCATAAGAACCCCGACTATAGTTAAAGTTCTTAATAAGGACTGAAAATTTCATTTTATCGGTGATTAATATTAATTTATAAGTAATTAAATAAGTTGTAATATTAACAATGAAACGTTTGATTAACAATAAGTTGGGCAATCAAAAATGATTATGATGAAAATGAGGACTATTAGGACAAAAACGTGACTGAAAAATGGAGCTGATCAATTGATCCCTCATATTCAATCTAAAAATAAATTAAATTTCCATTTAACAAACTTTTACACACGAATTACCCAAACTATTGGAGCTCAAGCACCCACTATTTGGCCTAATCATTTATGGCAGCAGTCGGTCACACTGACAAATTAGATTGAAATTCTATATAAGGCCCTGTAAGTACAATTTTATCAGTGAAAATAAAAAGTTATTACTTCAGTGAATTTACCAGTTTTTCATGCGAAAACATTTACCACTGAAAGGACATCACCCAAATTGATTGATTTGAGAGTCATCGATAATTGCACTTCTTCCTTGGTTTCCCAGTCATCCAAGGATTCACAAGAATTACCTACATGACTAGATTACCAAAGATGTTATTTTGAACGCTTAGGCAGGGCAAAAAAACTGCCTTAGTAAGAAATCGCAATCACGAACTACAGAATGGCCAAATTCACATTTTTCGAGCAAGAGCTTATAGCAGAACTTATACGGGGCTTATACGGGGACCAAAATAATTCAAAATAAAAATTAAACCAGAGAGTTTGTAGTTTTGACACAAAATAGTTACGGCATATTATTCATTTACAGATTTCAGCTGTATCCAAACAACCATTTTTTTAGTTTCTCTTGTAAAATGAAAGAAAGAAATCTTTCTGAAAATAATATATTCCTAATCAGCCATATCCGACGAAAATACTATTCGCAGTAAATCGTTAAAAAAGTACGATAGAACACCAAGAAAAGAAACATTTATTTAAAACCCTGATCAGGGGAGGGGAATGTGCTTTTTGTATATTTTGTGATCATCTATGGTTGAATAAATAAACTCTGAAGTGAACTTTGAACTTTGAACTAACCAAACTCTAGAATTGAAGAAACACACCCAAAGCTCAAAGACAAAAACAACTCCCAAAATGGGGCAAGGTCTATGTAAACTACAGCCTTTAATTCACAATATTTGAGAACCTTAAAACGCAGGTTCCAGTCCTCTATCAGAATTTTTTTTTTTTTTTTTTTTAATTGAAAAGGACAATCACGAATGTGTCCTCCTATTTTCATTGGTGACCAAGGCCGTATTCAGGGGAGGCTTTAGGGGGTTTGAACACCCTAGCCACCTGAAATGTTTGTCCGACTCGTAAAAACGTAATACAAATGCATAAAAACTCATTTCTATGCATTTTTAAAAGCTTTTTTGTAAACCCCCTCCCCGAATCTCCCCCCCCCCCCGAACGAAAATCCTGGATTCCCCCCCCCCTTCACGGTCCTGCTGGTGACCATTCCGACTCAGCAGTTGTAAGAAAGCTGAGAGACACACTCGAGCACAGATTTTTAATTTTAGCGCCTTTTTTTTTAAGAAAGACAAGGGATCACGCCCAAATAATGTCATTTTTTTCATTTAAACGCTAAACAACAGCGTTAGACAAAACAGGGCAAAGACACTATCCAACAAACAAACCTGAGATTGCCAACCCTTCGAATTATAGAAACTTTCTGTATATGTCTGAGACATATATGGGGTAGATAATGTCCATCCAAAGACAATATTTGTTGAAAGAACTCCCACTAACTTGAATAATTTGAAATTTCTTTTCTTTTGGCACTTCGGACCTCCCCTCTTCCCGTCATATCTACGAAAGACAGATACGAAAGGTATCTGTCTTTCATATAAATTACACGAAAGGTAGAATTTACTCCCTAGCCTCCTTCATTTGAAGGAGCATATTTAGACTAAGCGTTTAATGCTCCTGCTGCCTCTCTCCCCTGTTAATGATTTCCAATCGTATATTATCTTCCTAGTGGGTCAGGGGTGACCGGAATATCCCCAAGATTGGGGGGAAGGAGCCCACACTTTTGAAAAATCAGAATATAATGACCTAGGAATTCATTTTTCAGCAATAAAAACCCAAGGTCGGTACAAGAAATAAAATACTCATTCAAACATATACTTTTTATTCTAGTGCTCTTTTTATATAGCGAATTATACTTAAATGAACATATATTATATATATTATACTTATATTATACATATATTATACATATATTATACTTAAATGAACTCCTGTTTCTGCCAATTTGTACTTTAGACAGCAATATGACAAATTACTCGAATAATTGCAATCAGTTCCCCCCTTTCAACTGAACTGAATCGATACCATCTCGTTTCTACCAATCAAACGGCCCATTATAAACAAAAAAAAAAAAAAACACAAAAAAGCATAGCTCAAAATCCCTATCAAACCACTCATCCAATGAAGGGTTAGTAAAAAGCCACTCGTGTTAATACTAACTGGAACTCTCGAAACGAAAGTTCAAAACAAATATATGCATAAAAGGAATCTGCATTTTATGGTTAATCCAAATGCGCAAAAAATGAACCGTTTTAAGCTATCTATCAAAGGTTATTAGTATAAGATGACTTGCATCATTTTAGGAACAACGGGAAAACGCCCCCACAGGAGATGCCATCTTGAATGATGAAAATTTCACCATTACATTCAACAGCCCTGAGAATTCTAGAGCCGAAACTTCAGCCCTTTGTTTAAGAAAACGCAGAATTTTGTTAGTTCCCTGAGAAGCTTATCAAAGATAGATGTTTATTTGTATATTTTGCTATGATTTTTTAGTTGGGAGGGGGCAGGAGTGGTTGTATCGAACCACTCGTCGTGGGAGATCAGAAGGGTATTCAGTGAACAAACTTACATCTATGATACTAAGGAAGTGACCTCACTTACCCATAGGCAGGGATTGACGAGCAAAAAAAAAAGAACATAGCCGAAAAAATCCCCTTCTTCAGTGGCATATTTTACTTGAGAAATAATGACTGTGTCTTGGACTTATGGTCCCAGAAACAGACCCTGATGGTCCTTTTCGTTGTTGTTATTATTTTCCCTTTTTCGAGAGTTGGCTGTGTATTATTTACGCGTTTGTTATCCTTTTCTCCTTTTCTCTCTGTTTTTGATTTTAGTTTTCTTTTCACGGAAGTACTTTGTGTAAAACTACTGAATTTATTATAAAGTAAATTTACTAAATTACGTTGTCTTTGTCTTTTCCTTATTTTATTTTTTTGCTCCGTCCGTGCTCTTGACAGGTTCTCAATAAACCCATTCCTTCATTCAATACACTACAAAGCGTACAACTGCAAAACTTAAGTGTTTTGGAGCAATGGTTGAGAGATTTGGAGCAATGGACTTTTTTGCCCAAACCCTAACATTTACTAACATTTAACTAGTTTTTTTGTAAATGTTTAAAAAAAATTTTTGGTGCCACTGATTTTTTTGGTGCCACTGATTTTTTTGGAAATTTTTTTGGTGCCAAATTTATTTTCTATTTTATTGGTGCCACTGAGAGGAGAGGATGTGGGATTAAAAAAAAAAGAAAAAAAAGACTGTGGGGGGAGTGTCCTGCTCAAAGGTATAATTTCCAGAACTTTCACGTGCGTGGAACGACATGTCTATTTCAAAATGTTGAATGGATATGCTTGAAGAACTGTTGGGTGTGAGAGGGGTATTAGATGTCTTCTAATCACTTTTAGCCATTTTAAGCAACACTACCCATTTCAATTTCCAATAGAATTAGCCCTTTTTGAAGTTTCTACGACAACGCTTTCTACAAAAACCTTATACGCCCCCAGGGCATAACTTATAACCCTTGCCCTGAGGGCTGCGGGTTGTCATCCTCAAAGACTTAATTTCCAGAAATTTGAACTATGTTGAACAAAACGGCTATATAAAAATTTTGAAAAAAAACCTTAACATTTATTGCAAATATCTTGTGTACTTGCCTTAATCTAGCAGATGACCACCCGACAGCCCCTTTTTTGCTTTCTTATTAAAAAGAAATAATCCATATTTCAAATCTACTGTTTGAGAAACAGTAATGAGAGAGAGAAAATTCATTTTTATTAAATATCAATATTCACAAAAAAAAAACATATCAAACAGACCTACCACGTGAAAATCTATACAGATTTGTTTGTGGTAGGACTCACTATTTTACTTACTAATATATATATTGAAAAAAACTTACTCACATATATAATGAAAAAAAAATTAATAATAACAATAATGCAATCATATAAATAAATAAGAAATAAACCTCATGGGAACCGCAAACCAATCCTTACACAAGACAAAAGACAGAATACAGCCCCCCCCCCCTCTCAGCCATCCCTATTCATTAAGAAATTCTTTAACCTATTTTTAAAAGAGGACACACTCTCAGCCATCCAAGTGCTTTCCGGAAGACTATTCCAAACCGTAACACCCACATGCCTAAATACAAAACTAGACCTAGCAGTGTGTCGTCTCTCGTGTACTAGGTCCGCGGAATTCCTTGTATCATAAGAATGGTACGCAGAACTCGATGATAAAACATCACAAAAATAATTAGGTGCTAATTTATTTAAACACTGATACACAAAAATACCTGTCTGATATTCCCTCAACTGCCCAACATTTAAAATCTTAAAATGGTGATAACAATCCATTGTACTTTCACAATTTTCAAAATCACCGAGCAGGCGCAGTGCTTTATTCTGCAAAATTTGTATCCGTTTAAAATTTACAACAAAATTACTAGCCCACACAGAACAACTGTATACAATGTAAGGATGAATAAGTGAATTATATAAAATTTTCAAAACTGAGACAGGAAAAACATGTTTAAATCTAAAAATCAGCCCTAAGCCCCGCGCAACTGAAACCGATACAATTTCACTATGTTTTTTCCAATTTAAATTACAATCAATCTGAAAATCAAGATACCTTGTATCAAATATCTGCTTAATCTCTGTACCATTAAAATTAACCAAACCGAAAACATTATCAATTACTCCAGTACAACTAAAAATCATGTAATTAGTTTTACTCACATTCACTGCTAAGCAACTAAGACTAGTAAAAATATGCAAGTCAAGTAGCACTTTATTTGCTTTTGGAACAAGCTCACTCAAAGCCTTTCCAGCAATCGTTATAGCTGTGTCATCCGCAAAGGATGTTATGGCGGCATCAGGAATGTAAAACTGTAATGTGTCAAAATAAATTAGATATAAAAGCGGACCCAACACAGAACCTTGTGATACTCCACATAGTGGAGAATCTGTCTTAGAGGAATCTAAAACACAGTGAAATAGCATCTCATTGATTTTAAAATAGCAAAATTAGTTCGGCCAGATCAGTACGTAATATTTTAAGTGGATTAAACATGTGATTAACGTTTTTAAGTTATGGGAGAAGGTAAGCCTCAAATCCTCCTACCCTGGGTACAGTGTTTGTTGGCATTTACTAACCAATTCAGCTCAATTAAAGACTGAGCTTGTAGAACCAATCTTTAACATCTACTTAAGATCCTGCCCTTGAGGTGAAAGTTCACAGGAAAACAGATACTAACGACTTTCTATAAAGATCAAGAGCTGAACATTGTCTCCTATTTCTCTGTTTAAAACAGAAATAATGAAGGAGATGTCATCTGTCTTACATATAAATAGAAAGAAGCAATAAACTTTCAGCGAAGAAAAGAAAGAAACAGAACACTCTTGGGACTAATTTTAAAGAGAAAAAAACCTCCCATTATGGAAAGCTGGAAAGATTCCACACCGAGAAAATTAAGACATGTCGCATGACGAACGTATTAATAGGTCAACATTTTACATTACTTGGAAGTATTTCTTAAAATCGTTCGAAACAGCTTTTACTTTTCAGCTGCATAGTTCGATCGAAAGAATCAGAGAGGTGCGACAAGAACGAATAATATTTAGTCGTGGTGTAAATACATTCTCTAAGGGTTTGAAAGGCAGTTGAAGTGCCTCGAATTTTAAAGTGAAATACACAAATTTTAAATTTATAATCTACTGAAAATTATTGAAGAGCGATTCATGATTTACATTATTGTAATTATTAACGAGGGGGGAACGAAATTGGAAGTGGTGACCCTCGTTTCTTGCTCAACGTTTTTAAGCGAGTCTTACTTTTTACTACCATGACAGCCCAAAAGTCATCTCCGCACAAATAGGACGTTGCAAATGGAATTTATATTCGCAAAGCCTTACCACTAAGTAGTAGAAATTCTTCTTTACTGATATTCAAAAATCAGGATGTTGTATGCTACCCAATTTTGCCTTAAATATATTATCGTATGACAATTTAATGAGAGATTCTTCTTCTAATGAAGCAAATTCAGGTTTTGTAGTCTTGGCTCTATACAGGTGTTGCGCCCAGGGCAAATTTTTTATTAGCCCCCCCCCCTCCCCCACTGTGTCCCGCCAAATTTGCAGGCCAAATTAAAAAAAAAATTTTAATTTTTTAACAAATTTGTTTTCAATTGATTAATTAATAAATAATTATTTAATTTACTATTTAAATTATTTAATTATTATGAATTATTTTTAAAATTACAATAAATTATTTGATCTTCATTAATTTACTGTTTATAACCATAATTTTTTCTGAAAGCTGAAACCTTTTATGAAAAAAATCGATAATTGGGTCCAACAAAATTGCCGAGTGATTAGAAAAATTATTTTTTTAAATTATCTAATTATTATAAATTATTTTTAAAAAATTTTACAATAAATAATTTGACCTTCATTAATTTTACTTTTTATAACCATAATATTTTCTGAAAGCTGAAACCTTTTATGAAAAAAAATCGATAATTGGGAATGCCAACAAAATTGCCGAGTTGTTTCATTGAATTTTCCGCGTCGCCCTTATGACGGCTCTCCGGGGCTCCAATTTTGAGAACCTTTAAAGTTAAACTGCTTTAAAGTTAAAGCCCTTGGATATATTCACTGCTTATGATAGTACTCTGACGCTCGGCTATGAGCGTCAGAGACAGCTTTCCCTTTTGGCACAGACTTCATGAATATTTGGACTTTAGGCATGACCCCTACCCCTTATTAACAACTTCAGTTCTATTAAAGATTGAGCTGGTAGAGAAAACCTTCTACGGCTACACAAGAACTTGACCCTTGAAGTGAAAAGGAAACAGGTACTAACGACTTTCCATAGAAATCAAGAGCTGAATATTGTCTCCCATTTCTCTATTTAAAATAGAAGTAATGAGGGAAATGTCACTTATTCTACAGCGAAATAAAAAGAAGCAATAAACTTTCAGCGCAGAAAAGAAAGAAGCAAGCTGTCTTGGGACTAATTCTAAAGAGGCAAAAGTCTCCCATTTACCCATTATGGAAACCTGGAAAGATTCCACATGGGAAAATTAAAACATGCCGTATGATGGACAAAATTAATAGGTCAACTTTTTACGTTACTTCGAAATCTTTTCAAGAGATCGTTTTAAACGACTTTTTTCAACTGCACGGTTTGATTACTAAGGAACGATAACTTCGGAGCTTAAAAGTTGAAATAAAATCTAGCGATTCCTGGTAATTTCCTAAAGCAGACTATAGTTTTGAATTTACTCCACGCTACTTATGGTGGTGTTATTGGCAGGTTTGCATTTAAACTCAACTGGTAAAGCTTTACTGTCTCTGGTTAGGGGCGTAACCAGGGGAAGGGGTACAGGTTCTCAACTACCCCCGAAATATTTCTCCGACTCGTAGATTGGCCGTAAAAAGACTTTTTTCTTTTAATCTCACTTTTAAAATGCAGGTAAAAAAAACAGATGAGCCAAAATTGGCTCACTTATCATGCATTAATTTTGACACATTTTAGGTAAGCAGTTGAGTTGACTATTCGTTAGCCAAACTGACTAAATCACCTACTCACCTTTTTCCTTCTTTAGATTGATAAAACAGACAAATTTGCCTCTCCCCCTCTAGATTTTGAAAAATACATATTACCCTCCCTCCTCAAATTTTCATGAATTGAAGCCACTGTTTAAGATGAGGCCCGCTTTGAAGTGCGATTTAGATTAACTTACTCAAATTATAAAAAAAAAAAAAAAAATGAAGGCAAATAGTCAATTAAGTGCTCGGACACCAAAACCTATCAAAATAGACTCAATCCTCAAAATTATGTTTCAAATCAAACAACGGGGGGGGGGGTGCAAGATACTTACATTTGGAAAAGTCTCTTTCGTGGTATTTTCATTTTGAAAATCGAAGAAAACGTCCCCCCTCCATATTAAAAAAAAATCACGTTCATTCAAAAAATACTTGCCCCCCCTTCTACGTTTTCGTGAATTACTGCTTCTGAACTTTGCCCGCTGAAGCTTTCATAGTCGGATGTCAATCACCATCAGTTTTATAATAAAAATCATGTAAGATAACTTTTGATAATAAGTGATTTCCTAATAGCACCAATGAGCAAATGAAAGAAATGGCATATTTCCGCCTTCTTTTTTTCCTTGTCAATCTATTTGTGACAGAACTCGCCCTAAAAATGTTCCGTGACTTTTGTCACTAAGCATAATTCTAGGCAAGAGCAAGATCTGGAATGTTGATATTAGTTTCATTAGAAGAACATTAACAAATGACATTTGCGCAGTTAGCAGATAGGCCAAATCACCTCATATCCTTGCTATATCGAAGAAAAGTGTGGAAAATAAGCGCCTCTGACAGAGTGTGGGTGAAAACCTTAAGCTAGATTCTGAAAAGCAGCTTTAGCTCCAATGGCGTAGTTTCGTCAAAATACTGGAGGGGGGGGGGGGGCAAAGTTGGAGCTAATTATCCCAAATCAAGCGAAAATAGCAATGCAAAGTGAACAATGAGCCATATAGTACCATAAAGGTAATATATAGGCTAACAAAGAAACTGATCCGTTTCCGTGGACGCTTGAATTATGCCCTGTTTAGCATTGACAGCCGGATTTTACGTCGCCCAATGCAAAATACCTTCATGAGGGAAAACTTTGGTACTCCTGTATTAAACGTACCCTTTTATATACTGCAATGGAAACCAGTCACGAGAAACCCGCCTATTCAAGAGACCGCTATAGAGTAATGCAATGCAAGACGTGGTTTTCATTGCGTTTGCGATATTTAAACTGTTGTTTTTGGGGGTTTAGGGGGGGAAGGTACCTAGGTTAGGTTAGGTTGCGTAATAATATACGCAATGCTTTACCCACCTCCACCCCCTAATGTGCAAATATATAGCCCGAATTTGTTTCTAAACTATTATATGTGCATCCTATTTTATTTTATTTCATTAGTATTAACCAAACTAGCAATATATAAAAAAGTACGTTTAATACAGGAGTATCAAAACTTTCGATGGCTTCTCTTTTGGATCGGAGCTGAAAACTTCGTATCCGGCCGGTAATTCCGGTCGGTTGGATACGAATTAAACATCATAGGTTCACATTTATTAAACCATTAGTGACAATGGACGATATGTAAAGAGTGAGTCTTGTAGATAGTAACCAAAACTAAAAAGAAATGTTTAGAGACAATATGGACATCAAAATAATCTTCTTTTTATGCGGATTCCAAATATGCTACACTAAAAGAGCTTACGTTACATTATGATTATTCTGGGCGAACTCGCAAAACTGAGACGAGGCTCAGGACACAAATACCCAATGCCTCAACAAACAGAAAAAAAAACTGTAGGACCAATATGAAGCCTCTCGGGCTTGGTATTTTGAGATAGGTCTTGTCTATCTCTTGTTTTTACCTTTGTAGAAGAACCTTTCTTGGTGGTTTCAATGTGTGGTCATGGTATTCTCCATCCCAAAAACCATACCCACCAGCTTTATAGCGGCTGGGGCAGGCAACACATGTCCCTCAAAAAACAGCGGAGTCCAGGACATTCAATCTCGAATAGGTTATCTCCAGTTCAATGCATTATGGAATAGGTTATCTTGCATACAAAAATCATAATTTTGGTAGTAATCGCTTATTCTCTTATTTGCCAGGTGTGTCAATAAAAATTAAATGAATTATTAATCGTTCATCAGTCATTGTTTTAAGTTTGAATCATAAAAGGACTTTATTTCTTCTCGTCAAGAATTTAAATGCCAGGGTACTGACCTTGGCCAGGTGCAGCAAATTTTAGACATTAGAGCGGTGTCATATTGAGGGCGCTGGGGTGGGAAAACGACATTTCACAAAGTTGAGACATATCTAGATCATTTTTTTCAGACTAGAAAATGTTGATATGCCAATTCCAGAAAAAAATTGTCGGGGCGTTTTCGAGAAAAAATATATACATAACAAGGGTGCATCCAGGATTTCTGTTTGGGGGAGGGGGGAGCTACAATAAAAACTTTAAAAACACATAAGCATTTGGTTATATACATTTTTGTTACTTTTTTACGAGTCGGACAAAACTTTCGGCGGAGTTTAGACCCCATAGCCCCTCCCCTCCTGGATACGGCCTTGATACAAACTTACATACATACATACACGATTATGGTTCATTTAAATATTCAAGATAAAAATTTATTTGCATAAACAAGTTTCTAACCAAGTATATTTGCTTGTTTTTTTTTTGTTTTTTTTTTTACTAGGGATAGGAAGGGGAGTTATATCAAGAAAATGGTCACAGAATATCAGAAAAAGGATAATTCGAACAAAAAATTTTAATTCTAGTGCCCCATTTAAGTAACAAAGATATCGCCAAAGAAAAGTGCCCTCTAACCGAGTTTATTTGCTTGTTTTTTCACTAGGGATAGGAAGGGGAGTTATATCAAGAAAATGGTCACAGAATATCAGAAAAGGATAATTCGAACAAAAAATTTTAATTCTAGTGCCCCATTTAAGTAACAAAGATATCGCCAAAGAAAAGTACTGTCTTCTGCCATCATGTGTCGAAATATGATAATTTAGGCCTGATCATAGTTAAAGTGCTTTGAAGATACAATTCCAAGACTATCAAACAGCTTAAAGGTACCGAAAAGCTCAGTTTAAAACTCCAGGGTTAGAGGGCATACTGCTTCGCGGTGATGTATTCACCCCTAAGCGTTTAGTCAATAAATCTGACATTTCCCTTATATTTACGGTAATTTTGTCATTTTGTATTTTATATGCTAATTTTGGCCAGATCATAGCCCCAATGCTTTGAAGCTACAGTTCAGAAACTACTGGTCTGTTTAAAAGTACCAAAAGGCCCAGTACAAAACCTCTAGGGTCAGAGTACATGCTGCCTCATGGTGGCGCATTCGTCGCTAAGCATTTAGGTAATAAACCTGACATTTACCTTACAATTACGGCAATTTTGTTCTTTTGTACGGTAATTTTGGCACAATCATAGTCAAAGTGCTTTAAAGCTACAATTCCGAGACTATTGATCTGTTTAAAAATACCAATACCAAAAGACTCAGTATAATATCTCCAGGTCAGAGTGCATACTTCCTCACGGTGGTTCATTCGATCCTAATCATTTAGGCAATAAACCTGAGATTTACCATATATTTACGGTAATTTTGTTATGGTAGTTTCACATATTCCGTCATTTATGCCTCACATTAGAGCATTGGTCTCTAAAAATAATAGAGTTGGTATGCCTATGCAATTACATTCGACCCTAATCATTTAGGCAATAAACCTGAGATTTACCATATATTTACGGTAATTTTGCTATGGTAGTTTCACATATTCCGTCATTTCTGCCACACATTAGAGCATTGGTCTCTAAAAATAATAGAGTCGGTATGCCTATGCAATTACATGTACATTTTGTTGTATATCCATTAGTACCTCAAGTTTAGGGTTGCCATCCAGTGAAAAATGACAAGATTCTGATGATTTTTCGGTTGATTCAGTGATTTTCTTCAACACCTAATGATTTGTGTGCTGATTTCATTATTTATCTTTTATAGGTAATATAAAAATCACTAGAAACAATGATTGATCACTAGGCAGTGGCAACCCTGCTCAAGTTTTGTTCAACGAATAAGTAGCATTGACTTATTTTGTCAAATTGGTGTTCAAAGTCTTTTGTATCCTCAATAGACTCTGTTTTGTAAGCGTATTGAGTTTTAACCTGTCCTCCGGGTGTACCTGTGGGCTTTTTTCCGAGTTATTTACTAATGCCATCTATCCTTAAGACTTTTTTTCAGTCCCATCTACAATTTATTCTTGACGTGGGTTAACAGTTCTTTTTTTTTTTAGCCAACTTAGGGTTTACTCACACCTTAAAGTGTGAAATATAAGATTGACACAACTTAAGTGTTGTGTGGACTAGTAGTCTATTTGCTTAAGTTGATGACAAACAGTAACAATGATGGCTACACTCAAATTATTTCTGAGCTATCATTCTTCGTAGTTTCTCATGACGTAAATATTCTCTCCGACAGATATTCTTCTGCAGCTTTGACTATGCTGGTCTCTCTTCTCAGCCTCTTTGGCGGCAAAGTCGTTAAGAAACGTTTCTGACTTTGTCAAAACTCGCAAAAAATCTGAATAAAATGACTCCATGTTGACACAATACGATCGAAAAATTTTACTAGTTGCTGATCTCATACAGATATCAGGCTTAGATATATCAAACATTGATATTGCAATGATGTTTTCCTCTAACGATGCCACAAAAGCGGAAAATCGATTCTTTGCACCTTGCTGTGAGTTCTCTGTGAAAGAATAAATCCCCTGACCCTGTCTTGTGCGTCTGCCTCACATGATGTTTCTGCTGTTCCCGATGGGATTGTGGAATGTAATATTATCTCTTCAGATAATTGTACGAACAATTCTAAATCAGGAGATGGTATTCTAATGTATAGCTATGAGTGGCCACTTGATGCAGCAGAAGCATATTAATCAGCGATAAAATATTGCAAACAGATATCAAATTACTGCAACCAAGCATTAGACGAATAGCCAAAGCTCTGACATTCTTGAAAGACTGCAAAATAACATAAATAGCTTATTTAAGCATGCTCGTGGTCTCAACTGCTAGGTTTCCATAAAAAAATTGTTTAAAGGCCTGCTCCAAATACTTCTGCAGTTCATGTGAGCGAACTTTCCTCCAAAGCACTGAAATTTCAAGCAAAATAAAGTCGCTTTGAGATAAATTTGAACCTTACTCTGTGTTTAAGATATATTTGCCAGGCTTGTACTGAGACACAGTTATAAGCTCGAAATTCTGGCTTGCAGATATAGACATATCCATCCAACAATTTAAACAATAAAAGCAACTACATAATCAGTAGTTGACTC
This sequence comes from Artemia sp. Qi Xiang Cuo, assembly GCF_049724085.1. Taxonomy (NCBI): domain Eukaryota; kingdom Metazoa; phylum Arthropoda; class Branchiopoda; order Anostraca; family Artemiidae; genus Artemia; species Artemia sp. Qi Xiang Cuo. The sequence goes on along the minus strand of NC_142801.1, from coordinate 70,153,672 downwards.
TATGGCTGGGAAAAAGAAAAAAAAACTGTTCCGCAAACTCTATGAGTAACCCCACACTATGAATTTTGGCGCTACTAGATTTAACGCTGGCTCCGTGAGTGACTCCTGTAACTATATGATTAAAACTGTCAGTTATAACGATGGTCCATACATCTTCATACGCAGCAGATTCTGTCATTGATGCTCAAAACATTGTTAAGAAACAATGATGCTCCCGTGGGATGTTGATGTTTTAGAGAGACTAAGTACTGATTTTCTTTTAAAAATGTCATAGAGGTGTGACATGTGTATCTTGAAAGGCCAACCATCTGGTGATTTGTTTTTCATCAGGTAGATGCCTTTTCCTAATTGTCTTCATTATATAGAAACTTAAGACATTGGGCTACAAGCCGCACGTTTTAGGTTTTACCAAGGAAATTTGCCTCCATCTGACGATTTCACACTAGAATATAGTAGGATTCTGATTTGCACTTGCAATTTTCCTGAACTGATGCATCACGCTCGTGTTTGTGGCGTAATGATTGCTGGAATTTTAAACTGCTCCAACGTACCCTCTTTAGTTGTGAACTATTCCATCATTCACGAGAACAAACTGTAACAGCTTTAGGTTCATCTGTATTTCATCATTTGCTAAATCATCAATTGACCACTACGTTCCCTCAGATTCTTAGCTTCCAACTATAAGTGCAGTTCAAGTATTGTGTGATATTATTAGTTCCGAGCGCTTCCTTCTCTCATTTGTGGCAAATATCGAATATGTGGCTGTCATAATAACTTATTCTACTTGTGCTATTTCTTCAAATTTCTGTGGACTAATGTATAATCCAAACCACTGGTTGAGCACAATTATGCCGAGTCCGAGCTTCTTGAGGACATAATGTTAGATAATGACTTTATGAATAGCTGTAACAGTATTTGTACATGTGAATCCCACACAAAGAAGGTTCCTGAGTTATATAAACTATTGGTCTCATCACGATAATTGTGATTATTCTTCCTACTTGACCCCATTTATCTCGTAAGTATTTTATTGTGCGGAAGGCCATTGTATAAAACTGCCCGTTTGTTAGTTCAGCAGGTCCATGAGGGTTACATTAATGTTTACTGGACTGTACGATTTCAAAATACTTTTTCTAATCAAAATGCTTCATCCAGTGTATACAGATTTATGCTGCTCAAGCAAAAAAAGGCTACAATTCGTATTATGGTTATGTTTATAGTCCACAATGACACCGTCAATACTGAAAACCTGATGACTTGACGACTATAGGTTGTGTGTAAAGAATTACGTGAGCTTAGGAATTAGTTAAATGGGCATTAGCATAGCTTATTGCCCTTGCCCCCGGGGGGTGTACATCATTTCTCCCCCCAGAGGCCAAAATCAAAAGAATTTCAACTGTTTTAGTAAAATACTTTAATAAATAATAATACTACCAACGACTCATTATACCACAAAGCCGCACAGGAAAAACAGAGTTGCGCACACTCATTCTCCACACTAATCTGTTCAAAGCTTCACTTTTTAAAAGTGAAGAGAAAACTGCAAAAATAAATAGGATAGTAAGGAAGGGTGAATTGAGTGATACAAGTGCCAGAGTTTAATCACACCCGCCAATTAAAAAAAAAGATGAGATATAATAACGGTTCGTCTTCTTCCTTCATTTTACCGTCAAAACTGCGGAACATAGAAAACACAGTTTAACCCGGCGAGAGCTTGATGCGAAAAGCCTTGGTCACTGCTAAAATTGTGTCCAAACATTTTCAAAATGATGCTTATTCACAGTACAATATTATCCAAGTTATTTATCCATAATAGAATATAGGAGAATTACAGTTTCAGGGTTGTTAATAAACATGTTACATCGCACGAAGCATCAATATATTTAAATTTAAGAAAAGCACTGTATATAAATATAATACAGTATGATCATTCTCTATCTCAACCATTATACAAAGCCGGATCGAGATGCAAGTGCTCCGGAGAACATTTGAACAAGTATAAACATAAGCGACATTTGATTTCTTTACGGGTAGACAAGTCAGATTTCTCTTGAACGCAAAACTTGGCATCACCTTTGTAACACTAAATTTAAAAAAATCTAATTTTAAATTAATTTATTCCAACACATATATAAAAATCGGTAATTAGAAGTACAATGTTATTATTAGACGTTTTTCGGAATTTCAAGTAGGTTTCGAAGTCTTGAGTTGTTATATACATTGAAGAAAAGATACCATCCAACTTTCTAGACCGTATTCGTCAGTTTCGAAGCGCCCAATTTCGTCCTACAACTCAGAGGGTGCAATCTCAAGAATCTATGTGCCTATCAACTAGCCGCACATTTTTCTGCTAACACCTCTAATGCCATTCCGTCGGATAATTCTGCCTCGTATCGCAATTCTACTTCCCTTTCTTCAGTGGCGAAAAGTAATTCGCCAGCCTCGACCATTTGTTCATTCTTCCATAATCGTTTTAAACATATCTTTATTTATGTCAAAGATTCAGTTTCTTCAACTTTTGATGTAGGACCTGGAATACCTGGAGATTCAGGCTGCCCGAATTTCAAAAGTAGCACTTGTCTGAGATAGATACACTTTGACACAGAGCTTTAAAATACTACTCGGTATCTTTTAAACTCAATTCAAATCAAACAGTTCGTGGTAACGAACTGTAAGTAAGGAGCGACCCGGCTCAATAGTAACCGAAACTCTAAACAACGGGATTTTGATACCAATAGATACATCAACAGAATCAGATTTTAATTCTGATTTCAAATATCTAAGTTTCATTAAGTTTAATCTTACCCATCAAAAGAGACTTGCCTGAGAAAATTTGGCTGATTTTCGAAAAAAGTGGGAAAGACCCCCTAGAAGTTAGTGAATCTTCATGAAAATCACATCGTCCTATTTATCTTACCATAGAACCTTCATGCAGTTGTGTTCAAGCTCCTATCTACCAAAATGTATACTTTTGCATTTTTTGCCATAAGAAAGATCACGGATGGGTTTTTATTTGTTTTTTTGTTTGTTTTTTTTTTTTTTTTTTTCCCCATGGTTGATCGTATTGACCTAGTAGTCCTAGAATATCGTGAGAGGGCTCGTTGGAACGGAAATTAAAAGTTCTAGTGCCCTTTTTAAGTGACCAAAAAAAATGGAGGGCATCTAGGCCCCCTCCCACGCTCATTTTTTTCCCAAAGTGACCCGATCAAAATTTTGAGATGGCCATTTTGTTCAGCATGGTCGAAAATATGATAAAAATGTCTTTTAGGATGACTTGATCCCCCAAAGTCCCCAGGGGGAGGGCTGAAAGTTATGAACTTTACTCAATGTTAACATATAGTATTGGTTATTGGGAAGTATACAGACTTTTTCCGCGGAGAGTTTTTCGGGTAGGTGGGGGACGGCGAGGGGCGGGGGCTATAGGGAAGGATCTTTCCATGACGGAAGTTTTCAGGGGGGAAGGGACATTGCTATGAAGGGGGCGCCGGATTTCCCAGCATTATTAAAGAAAAAGATCAGGAATTAAATAAAAAAGAACAAGTTTTTCAACTGATCAACTGATTGTGATTAAGAGGTCATTTTTAAAGAACTGGAAAAAAAATTCGAACTATAGTTTAAAGAGCAGGGTATTGACTAGGGGGCGAACCCCCTAATATACGTGTTAAAAATTTATGAATATAGAACTTCGTTACGTAAGTTAATTCTAAGTTACGTATATTTATTACTAATAAAAACGTTCGTAAATAAAATTAAACAAGTTTCGAAAAAGCCATTTAACCAAATATAATATGCAAATTTTGTTTTAATTATTCATGTACGGTGAGCCAAAATCAAAACCTGCATTAATTCAAAAACGTTCAAAAATTAAATAAAAAAAACAAGTTTTTTTAACTGAAAGTAAGGAACGACGTTAAAACTTAAAACGAACAGAAATTAGTCCGTATATGAAGGGGGCTGTCCCCCTCCTCAACGCCTCGCTCTTTACGCTAAAGTTTGACTTTCTCACAACTCTATTTTTTTAAACAATAAAAAAACTTTAGCGTAAAGAGCAAGGCGTTGAGGAGGGGGACAGCCCCCTTCATATACGGAATAATTTCTGTTCGTTTTAAGTTTTAACGTCGTTCCTTACTTTCAGTTAAAAAAACTTGTTTTTTTTATTTAATACAAACAAGAAACAGTCAGAAAAATAATCCAAATTTTGAAGGTTAAAATGAAAATACTGTGTTGCGAGACTTTATTTACAGGACTTCTGGCGAATCCTTTCCCATATGACTTCAATAAATCCAGAAAACAGATTGTTTTCTTAGACCGGAAATATCAGATTTAAAAGTAAAAGCAAAGGTCATAATCTTCAACGCCGATGGCAAAAATAAAAGAGCAAATACATAAGAACGAAAGGGAAGAAAGCTTCCCATTTTACTTAATACTTCGATACAGCATTCGGCTGTGATAATTAAAAGGGCGACATACACCATTTTTGTAACTTTTCAGGAGAGCTAAAAACTGAAAAAATTCAGTTGGCTGTGGTCGTTCTGAAGGATAAGATTAATGGAGATAATGAAACATATTCTAAACCAATTTTTTATGTTCTTTTAAGCGCTATACATTAAATTCAAGCATTACGAGTGAATTCAAAATTATTCGAGTTAATGGCACGTGTCTCCTTTTTCCTTGTTAAAAAAGGAGACAAATGCCAGGTCCTCATGTTATAGCTCCATAAGATAATCCGGTGCTTGTATGATACAGCCCCTACCGCTCATGTTGTTCATTCGTTGACGCATTATAGAACCGGTTTTTTTCGTTAGTTTCTTTCAGCTCAGCGTGAGACAAGACAAAGAGAAGTGACAAATTAGATGGAAAATTTTTGTGAATTTCTATACACTGTTTATTAAAAAGGATTTTATCCCTATTCTAAACTTATTTTAGAAGCACTTCATATGGAAGGGGTCGTCGTCAAAACTTCAAAGGGGGATCATTCAATTGGAAATCGAGAGTTCTAGTGCCCTTTTTAAGGGTCAAAAGTGATTGGAAGGCAACTAACACCCCTTCCACGCCCGTCATTTCCCCAAACACATCCAATCAAAATTTTGAGATAGCCACTTTGTTCTACGTAGTTGATTTCCAAATAGAAATTATGTTTTTGACTCCCCCCACATCTCTCAGGGCAAGGATTGAAAGTTACGCCCTGGAGGCATGTAAGCTTTTCATCGAAAGATTTGTCGTTGAAACTTAGAAAAAGATCTTTCGATTGGAAATTCAAAGGCCTCGTGCACTTTTTAATAGTCGAAAGTGATTGGTGGGCAACTAACCCCCCTCTCAAGCCAAATTTTTCCTCAAACACATCCAATCAAATTTTGAGATAGCCATTGTGTTCAACGTTGTTAAAAAGTCTGGATATTAGGTCTTTGAGGATAACCCCCCCCCACACACACACCCCTCAGGGCAAGGGTTGTAAGTTATGCCCTGGGGGCATATAAGGTTTTTATAGAAAGCGTTGTCGTAGAAACTTCAAAAAGGGCTCATTCGATTGAAAATTTAAATGGCTAGTGCCCTTTTTAATAGTCGAAAGTGATCGGAAGGCAACTAACACCCCTTCCACGCCCACCATTTCCCCAAAAAATCCAATCAAAATTTTTAGATAGCCATTACGTTCAACGTAGTTGAAAGTTCTGGAAATTATATCTTTGAGCATGACATCTCCCACAAGGTCATCAGGGCAAGGGCTATAAGTTATGCCCTGGGGGCATATATGGTTGAGGGGGCTTATGGAAGGAATGCTCGTATAAACTTCAGAGAGGGCTCATTTGATTGGAAATTGAAAGTTCTAGTTAACTTCTTAAGTGTCAAAATATATTGGAAGGTAACCAGCCTCCCCCACACGCCCTTTTTCCCAAATACATCCAATAAAAATTTTGAGATAGCCGTTTTGTTAAAAATAGTTCAAAGATCATATAACACAAACTCCGGTGTCGACACATCCCCCCAGGGCCTGGGGGCAGGCATTGTAAGTTATGCCCTGGGGGCATATGTGGTTCTTATGGAAGGGATGCTCGTATAAACTTCAAAGAGGACTAATTTGATTAGAAGTTGAAAGTTCTAGTTCCCTTTTTAAGAGTCAAAAGAGATTGGACGGCACCTTGCCCCCCCCCCCCTCCATGCCCTTTTTCTCAAACCCATCTGATAAGAACTGTGAGATAGCCGTTTTTTAAAAAGTAGTTCAAATACCATATAATGAAAACTCAGGGGTCGACACAGTCCCCCAGGGCTCGAAGGCAGGCGTTGTAAGTTATGCCCTAGGGGAATATAGGGTTCTTATGGAAGGGATGCTCGTATAAACTTCAGAGAGGGGTCATTTGATTGGAAATTGAAAGTTCGAGTTCAATTTTTAAAAGTCAAAAGAGATCCGAGGGCAACTAGCCCCCTCCCCCACGGCTTCTTTTTCCAAACCCATTTGATGAAAATTTTGATATAGACATTTTGTTTAAAAAAGAAATAGTTCAAAGGTTGGATAAGAAAAAATCCAGTGTCAATACAAACCCCCCAGGAGAAGGTGTTCTAAAAACTTCAATGGAAAATGCAAATAAAGATGAGGATAATTATACATTGTCTCATAAATTGACATTGAATTAAATTTTACAGTTCGTCCAGACAGACTATTAACTTAAAAAACATTTTTCACAAAACCAGTTTTTCAAAGAAAAATAAAGTTTCCTTAAACCAAATATGAGCAGAAATAAAAGTCAACCTTCCAAGCGTAAAACTACCATAAATTACTATTAATAAATAAAAAAAACTCAAAACGAACAGAAATTACAACAAAAAACCGAGTCAAATTCAAAACGAGCAAAAATTAACATAGTAGGGCAGACAACTCCCATGCCTTCTCAAGACCAGAACATAATTTGCAATTTACTGAAAAAACAAACAAACAAATTACCGTGGATTAACAATTAATATACATATACTGCTATTTATTTCTTAAAATTTTAATGATTTTTTATTTATTAAAGCGAATAAATTTCAGATGCACTTAGGAAAAATATGACGTGTGTATGTCTAGGGGGAGGGTAGCTGCCCTCCGATCACTTTGACTATTAAAAAGGCCCTAAAACTTTCAATTTCCAATCCAATGAGCCCCCTCCGACGTTTATATGACCACCCTTTCTATAAAAACCTTATATCTCCCAATGGCTTAAATTTTAACACTCGCTCTGGGGACTGTGGGAATCCTCAAAGACATAATTTCTGGGCCTTTCAACAACGCTGAACAAAATAGCTATTTCAAAATTTTGATTGGATGTGTTCGAAGAAATGATGAGCGTGGGGGGGGGGTGGCTAGTTGCCCTCTAATCACTTCCGACTGTTGAAACGGGCACTAACCCTTTCAATTTCCAATCGAATGATCCCCTTTCGAAGTTCCTACGACAATTCCTTCTATAAGAAATGCCCTGATCTAAACAAACCAAAAAAAAAAAAAAAATAATAATAGATTATGCCCACATAGCTCTTTACTTAGGCAGCGCTATTGCATTACCTATGATATTTTAATAATTAGAGAAATATATTAAAGAGATATACCAAAATAAAGAAAAATTATAGTGTCGTGCCAATTATGGACATTCCGAAAAGGATATCAAACTTTAGGCTATCATATCTTCCTTTCCACAATTTGGATAAAAATTCCATTATTCATGTCAAAAACATAGCAAGAAAATGACATATGTGCCAGGCTACCAACATATTTCGATTTTTTTCCAACAATTACTTTTGTATTGTAGAAACATTGTCTCGAATCTTCGCAGTTCCATGTGATGCTTTTTTATGAAATTATATCTTATGTCAAGAAAGTGTATCTTCTCGAGACTAACTTACAGTATGAGTAAATATGGTGAGATAAATTTGTTTTTATCAGTTAGATTTTTCCCAAGATACACACAGATATTCCTTAAAGACATACAAATGTAAAACAAATGTTTGAGAAAGAGATATAGTCCGAATCATAATATTCGATAAAGATATGGCCGAGATCTTAGAGAAGCCAGAAAAAATCTTGAATGACTATCTGAAGCCGGTAGAAAACAGTGCTTAATTCAGATACTTATTATCCGAAGTCCAAGGCTCCATGAAACAGATCTTTTAGGCTTATCATATCCCTGATAGATATTTGCAAAATGCCGTTAAGTTCTCCAAATAAGATACGCCAAAATTCTCAACAAACTGAACCATTCACGGGTCAAATCGACAATAAACCAATTCAGAAGAAAAATTATTGATAGCTTTCAACTAATTGCACGAACGGTCTGGAGGAAAAAAGAACAAAAAATTTATTATCTACTTACATGAAACAAATTTTATCTGTATTTTACAATTTGATGAATCAAACTGGTTCCTAACCAGTTTAATGAGTTGGTGTTCAATTGTAAAACAGTTCCTTATAATTCTGTATAGTAGCCATGTAGTATACTTACTCATTTATTTATTATTACCAATAACTATGAGCCTTAAAATCTGTTCATACATATATATATATATATATATATATATATATATATATATATATATATATATATATATATATATATATATATATATATATATATATATATATATATATATATATATATATATATATATATATATATATATATATATATATATATATATATATATATATATATATATATATATATATATATATATATATATATATATATATATATATATATATATATATATATATATATATATATATATATATATATATATATATATATATATTCGATTGTTAAGGTGGTGGGACATAAACTTATGTTCTTTCCAACGATTTATCTAGTCCAGGTTTTGATTTTACAAGGTGTGGAAGGCATTGACGACCACCTTTGTTTCTTTTATTTGTTCAGGTGGTGGGACAAAAACTTCTTCTTTTGGATTGGCTTCTCTTTTGTCATTATATAGATAGATAGATAGACCGTGTATATTTCAAAAGCCCAAGAACCATATACACAAAAAAATTTATGAAAAATAAAGAAATCACAACAGAACAAATTACGAAACACACATTAACATGATACATAGCGAAAAATACCTTATGGCAATTTATCGAGAAAATAAGTTTAAGTCCATATAATTAATAATAATTATTTGTAAAAACTTTTCCTTCTTTCTAATCCCTTCTCTATGTACGCACCAATACAAAATATTGTGGTTGGATTACTACTTTGTAAAATTCCAGGAAGCAGCAAAACAATCCCATGTAAGTAATTTTCCCTTAAATCAGAGAGCACCAGGCACTTTCGGAGAAAATAGTCCGAATCTTCGTCCTCGTCCCTACAAAGAGGACACACATACCGACCATCAGGATGTACTATCCTCCTGTCAAACACCATTTGGCTGCTCGGGATCGGAGGGCAATTCGCCCTAAGCTGAATCCATTGACATAAAATCATAGCCCGTAAATTAAATTTAAAATAAATTTCCTCTCCAAAACTAGGTTTAACCTGAATATAATGATTCAATGTAGCAGAATTTAAAACTAGCCCTTGCCAATACTGAATGTCTTGACCCTCTAAGATAAATCGAACCAAGACCATCATTCCACAAGTAAGGCATTCCCACTATTTCTAGTAATGACCTAATTTGGGATCGCCACGACGTTTTCGAGCCATAACTCAACATCTGATAATAAGCAGCTCTTACTAGTTTATCTTCATTACACCTAATGAGCTTCAACCAAAATCTAAGCATCAAAATAGACCTATGTAGTTTCTACGAAAAGAGGCCCATATTACCTTTCAGAATCTGTGAATGAGTTGTATGATGTAATCCAAACCGTCTTATATGATACTGGAGCTGAAGGGACTCCGATTGTTCCACTGCATCTTCACTCCAAATCTCTGCTCTATACTTTATTACTGGTAGATTCTTTGTATTAAATATTCTTTTGTGAATTTTTTGGTATTTGTTTCCCATTATCGCTCGATTTCTAAGAATTGCAGACATGACCACTTTGCCTCTATTAATTATTTCATCAACATGACTCTTGAAACTTCCATTTTCCGATAAAACAAATCCTAAATATCTATTCTTTTACTTTCTGTCAGTTCCTTATTATCAAATTTAAATCTATAATTATCTTCGCCATTTGTTTTCTTTTTTTTTTAAATAACAACTTCACTCTTTTCAACATTCAGCCTTAATTTTTTCATCTGCAAATATTCTTCTATAAGACTCAGAAGCGTCTGCAGATCTTGTGGTGTACTAGCCACCAAAGCAATATCATCTGCAAATAATAAAAGTGATAGTTTATGGGTCCCTAGACTAACTTTCGGAGCCCATCTATTCTCTAGAAAATCAACAACATCATGAATAAAAATATTAAACAATTTAGGAGGAAGAGCGCTGCCTTGTTTTACTCCCAGCTTAATATTGAAAAGCCTAGAAAACCTGTTATCAACTATCACGATTCCACTCACACAAATATACGTACTTACTATCAACCTCACAAAAAAATGAAGGGAGGCCAATTATAAACACGGAACCCTTTAATAGCTCTCTGTTAACACTGTCAAATGCCTTGTGGAGGTCCAGAAGTCCCACATAAGTTTTTCCCTTTCCATATTTATCAATTAATGCCTTTAAAATAAATATTGTATATACCGTCCCGTACCCTGTCCTAAAACCGCCTTGTTCTTCATGTATTATATTATTTTTATTTAACCATTTAGAAAGCCTGGTATCTAGTATTTTCTCCATTACCTTGCTTAAAGCAGGGACAAGCGCTATTAAACGATAATTCATGTGCAACTTAGGGTTTCCTCTATTAAAAAGCGACATAACCAATGATCTCTTCCACTCATTTGGCCATTGTCCTGAAGTTAACACCTTATTACAAAGAAGAACAATTATCAACATAAAAATTGAAAGGAAATTCTTAAATAACGTTATTGGTACACCATCAACACCCGCAGCCAAACCTCCTTTTAAATTCTTGAATACAAACTTAATCTCATCATTACTCACTTCCCCTACTAAATCATATTCATGTTCCTTCATAGGATAAACAACCATCTCTGGGGTATGTGCTACCTCTTGTATTTCTGCACAATCACCTTCCAAGATTTCTAGGTAATCAGGTCATGAATTGGCGTCTGGAGCCGCCTGTGTATTTCCTTTTTCATTTCTAATATCATTCCTTATATAGCCCCAAAACTTCTTAAAATCTTTATTTCTAAAATCATCTGCAATATCCAGTTTCTTCTTGTTCTCAAACTCTTTTTTTTCCCTTTTAATTAACCTTTTATAATCTCTTCTTTTATCTTTATATTCGGCTAATCTTAAACTTTGATCTTCAGCTTTATCACATTCTTTTAAATGACCCAATAAATATCTGACCTTTTCTTTCATTAACTTACATTCCAAATCAAAATATCGCTCATTTTTTTATTTTTTTGTCAGATTACACGATACTGCACAACTGCAAATTATTTCATTTAACTCCATAATTATACCATGTATATCTTGTCCCGCTTTCAACTTATTTGTTACATGCAACTTCATAAGCTCCCTTTTAATTGTTTCAAAATCATTATCGGTTAAAGCATATCTAATTCGTTTTCCTAAGCCCTCTAATCTAAGCTCCCCATTACATAGATTTCTAACTCGAAGAACATCATCCTGAAGCTCCCCAGTCTTTAGCTCAAGCTTAATAGCTCTATGATCGGATCCAACTAAATCTAGCATATCCATATCAATCGATTCAGGTACAAATTTCGTATTAATCAGCGCATAATCTACAACTGGGCCCGAAAGGCAAGTAAACTCGCCCAGGCCCTTATCATTTCCAAACCTTCCATTCGCAATGATCAGACCATGGTCCCCGCAAAGCGCCAGGAGCTTTCTTCCCCAAACATTTATTTTTCTTTTTTCATCCTTATTACTTCGCGGAATTCTACAACAAATTGGGACGCAATCTCCTAAATCTGGGATTAATAAATCTGGAACCTCAACACCAGTATAAGCATTAAAATCCCCCATCAAAACGCACTCAAAATCACTATAACTTTCTTGTATTAGCAACAGTTCATCATCTAAAATTTCCCAAGTATTTTCTCGACTATACGAACTATTTTGTGGAGGGATATACACAACACCCAAAATTAATCTCTTCCCACATTTAAAACAAATACGCAGCCAAAGTAAGTTTTCAGATCTACTATTAACTCTTTCATAACCATAGATAATTTCGGAGACCACACTGCCTTTCCATGACGATAGATAAAAGTTCAAATAGGAATAAAATCCTTTTAGTAGACAGTGATGATGATAACAGTGATAGAAATTCACAAAAATACAAGATATTTCTGTCACATATACAGTGACCGTCACTGTATATGTGACCTGTCTATTAAAAGGATCTCACTGTCTATATCACTGTATATCACTGTCTATTAAAAGGATCTTATCCCTATTTGAACTTTTATTTATCTTCATAACCATCAATAGCTGATGATTTAATCAAAACCAAAATACCACCATAATGTCTATTATTTCTTGCTGGTTTACACACAACCTGTTCAACCAAATAACCTGGGAGAGGTGATATAGGAGAATGATCGTTCCATGTTCCAATAAACGAAATCACATCAAACGAAAGTAATCCATCGTATAAAGAAGGCAACTTATCACGTAGTCCTTGTATGTTCCATGACACTAAACTCAGTATATGGCTCTTTATTTCCTATGCGTCTACGCTTTCTGTCAGTGCATTAATATCACTAGCCACTTCTTGGAGTTTGTCGTTCCTGGCCTCTGTCGGGGAAAAGGCAAAATGGTAATACTCACGACTGCGACTTTTAATATATGTTAGCACTCGCTGTCTATTATTAACAAAATCATGGGAAAAACCACTGCGAGGTCTTCTGTTAAGTCCTTTTCTTGGAGAATGGTTTCCTCTGGGTGCCACGTTACGAGTACCTGGTCGATGTAGGTCATTAGGACTAGTAACAGCACTAGCAGGTCTTTTAGTTGCCGATACTGCCTGAGAATAGGCTGTTGATGGTATCACTGTCTCGGCATCACTATCACTGGCATCACTATCTAGCCCCATCGGGATAACAGCAGGGTAATTTGGGAGCCTAGCACTAGCAGGTGGACCAAGATTTTTAACTGGAACCAAGTTACTTTTAACCTCAATCACAGCCTTTCCATCTTACCTGAATAGTCGGCCTTGGATAAACAGCTTGTCACCTCGTAGCTTTGCATCACGGCCGTCGTTCTGTGCAAGATTCTTAATTTCCTTTAAGTGTTTACGGGCTTCTCTTTGTTTAGCCGTGTAATCTGGGGCCACCGATAGACCTACCTTTCTCAATAAGGAACTATTTCTTAAGATGTAGTCTCTCATTTCGACCGAGTTTAGCTTCACTACTACTGGCCCTGATTTCAATCTAAAAATGTCACGTACATCACCTCGACTTATTTTGAGAGATGGCATAGTACGGTTTAATAAATCCATTATTTCTTGCTTCACGGTGTACTCGCCAAGATGTTGTGGAGCATAATTATAAATAATCAAATTTGCTCTTTTATGCTCTGCTTTGAGGTGGTTGGCTCGTTCATATGTGATTACTAGGTCTGATTTCACATTTTCCAGCTCTTTTTAATTTCTTCATTTGTCATTGCTAGATAGCTGTGTACTAATGTTATTCATCTGTACTTGTAAGGCAGCAATGCCATCCGAAAGTCCCGGAATTGCATTAACTTTCTCTGACAGCGCTGGTAATGAATCCAATTTGAAATTTATTTCTTGCAAAAACTGGGCATTTTGCATTTTCTCCGCCTCTATCATTTGGTTTGTCATTTTCACACTTTGGATCCTATCGATGTACAAATGTAGTCCTTAATTAGATCTAGTATCGTAACAAAGCAATAATTTATTTTTCTTGTCTTCAAAAAAGATAACCACAATTTTGGCACACAGCAACACACAGGAAAAATTGGTTACACAAGCTCTCCAGATTTAATTCTGTATTTTATCCGATTGAATTGCTCTTAACTCTCTGAACTCTGAATCAATACTGAATTATGAAAGACATATTGCTGAACCTTTGTTTCTTTTAATTGTTCAGATTAATGATTTATCCAATCCATATTTTTTATTTTCAAAGCATGGTAGGTATTGATGACCTTATCCATGTCAAAATCCAAAACCCATCATCATCGCTATCATTTTCAATCTGTTTCGTTCGTTACACCTCGGCTTATCTTTCGTCATTATGAAGTATATATCGCCAAAGCTTTGTTTTTTTAACAAGGGTATGGGGCACGCGGCAGGCTTCTATATATAGATTCTCACTGTCGCTTGTGTTCTAAACGCAGACAATTTGAACCTTTTCTTGACGTCCTGACGTCCAAATGGACTTTAAATTAGAAGTGGTGTCTTTGTAAAATTACAATTCTTTTAAATGTACCTTTAACTTTTGCCTCGGATTGTCTTTTGTCATTATGAAAGACATATCGCCAAACCTTTGTTTCTTTTAATTGTTCAGGTGGTGGGACAAAACTTCTCTTTCTTCTAACCATTTATCCAGTCCATATTTTTGATTTTCAAAGGTATGGTAGGTATTGATGAACTTATCCATATCAAAATCCAAAACCCAATCATCATCGCTATCATTTTCAGTTTGTTTGGTTCCTAAAAACTCGGCTTATCCTTCGTCATTATGAAATACATATCGCCGAACCTTTGTTTTTTTAACAAAGTTATGGTAGGCATTGATGACCTTATCTATGTCAAAATCCCAAACCCAATCATTATCGCTATCATTTTCAATTTTGACACGTTTTGATTCTCGCTGTTCAAGTTCATTTTCACTGAATCGCCGCTCTTCATTTTCATTTTTGACTCCCTCACTTGTTCAGTGTCGTATGTCTTATAACCGCGTGTGTCTTTGCTTTTCATTTTTAACACCCTCTTATTGTTGCTTTCGGATATCTTCTAACCGCCCGGGTCTTTGCTCTTCATTTTCATTTTTGACACGATTTTGGATTTTGATTACTTGAAACAATTTGACAATGACCTTTGCTTTAGCTGTCCGTATTGGTGTTGTCGCAATTGATGGTTCAGGTTATTGAATTTCACATCTTATCACGTTTGATAGTTCAGGTGTTGGTTCCAAAGAATCATAAACTATAGGCAACGCTATAGCGTTGCCTCTGACTGCAACTGCCAATTTTTGTTTTTTGGGCCTTCCAACAGACATTATATTACATAAATAACAGTTACGTTTGAAACTCAACAATCTTAATTATGCTATGCATGACATCATATAAGAAAATACTTATACGATGCCATATATGATGACACAAGACATGCTTATATGATGTACGAACATAGTACATGACGTCAGTTGCAAAAACTAAAATTAAGGCTCTTAACTTCTGACCTATCTAGATCGATTTATATATATATATATATATATATATATATATATATATATATATATATATATTATTTTTTAGGGAATATATTTGTGAATCTACAGAAATTATAGCTAGGCAAGTGCTTTGGCTCAAAACCTAAATAAACCTAAATCTCTGAGTCTGTATGGTACGGTGAAGGACACGGGGGGGGGGAGTTTTAGTTTAAGTTGGGTTGAAAGGAGAAGAATAAAATGGATTTTGAATTTAAGGGGAGAGTCAATTGATATTGGAGAAAGATAGAGGAAATTTAGGGGTCATAGTGTTAACCCAGTCCCTTGGCTGATGTGTGGAGAAGATGATGAGGATGCTTTTGCTTTTTGGGGGAATTGTAAGGAATTGGCGGATCTGAGAAATGAGTGTTCTTCATTAGTGTTGGCAGATAGAAGGTGGGTGAAAGGGACTGTAGGATCTCGAGTTAAAATCACATTAAGGAATCTGGCTAATTATGTTGATGAAGGGCTGATACATCGTGAAAAATGTATCTCTTTATAAATATTTTCGTGAAGGTTCATATACGTATAAGTACGTTTTTTCTTTATAATTTATTTGTGTTTTTTTGTTGGTTTTGTTATGTTTATGTTCTGTTTTTTCTTTTTCCTATGGACCGATGGTTTTTTTTGGAAATACATACATACATAAATAATAATAGGACTTATTCAGATTGTAAATATAGATTTCTAAAATGTTGATGTCAACATCTAAAAGTATGAATTATCAGATTTACTAAGAGATAGTATTCACTAAGAGATTATCTACTTTCAAAAAGAGTCTGAAACAGGTGATGCGCACCATGCCATGCGTGACGTAAGTGTGCTCCATCAGTTACGAAGGGTGCCATGAGTGGCATAAAGAGACACGGCGTGACAGAAACACTTCATGGCAAAACCGGGCTACACATGGCGAAAAAGTTGTGGTGCGAGATATCCATAGTGCGGCGGAATGAGCAGATCATCAGTGCTCATGGTAAATAACGAAAGTAGGCAACCATTCAAATATATAATATAAGGTAATAACCTTTCAAAAGAGCAAAATTGGAAAGTTGTTGCACGCAATATAATCATAGCGAAAAATCTCTGAATAATATACTAAAACGATAGTGATATGAAAACCTAAAAACTTGGCTACGGGGATTCCAAGGGAATAAAACAAGAAACAAATCCTTTCAACAGAAACAGATAAGTGGTCGTAAGCTATGTAGCCTTTTGAGTTGAGACATTGATTCTAACTGCCTTTAACTTAGTCCCGAAGAGTTACCACAGCACAAGTGACTTCTGTGTAATCAGCTCGCCTTCTCAGATATAGCTGTATCCATAGTAATGGAGAAGGCAAAATTCATTTTGGACGGTGGCTTGATTTTATAATTTTGTATTTATTTGTTTAACATCTATTACAAACAAAAGACGCGACACAACCACATCCCCTCCAAAGACCAGGGCATAATATGGAGGAGGGATAATCATATAAATCCACAAACCAAAAAAATATTAATTTACTTTAACCTCAGAAGGGGTTTAAAAAAAACAAAAGCATGACTATAACATCAAGTACCCTGCTACCACTAGCTTAACACTCAACTCCTTCCTTAGCACATATCGATCAAAAATAAAAATAATAATAATATTCATGAATTAACACCATTCTATTTTATCAATTATATATCCAATTTGTTTAATAATTAAAATTATATTTAGGAAAACAATCCATTTTTCAACAGCCTTTTACATCACAAACTAGTTTTAATTTCTTCATCTACTGAACTTCATAACTTAGCCCCTCTAAAAACCAGAGAAAACACAGACTAAATTTTTAGCGTAAAAATTAATTGTAAATAATTCTAATTTTCAGTATAAACAAAAACTTCTGAGAAGTAATTAAACCTACATCTCAAGCCAGACCCCAAGAGAAAAACCATTTATTTTAACTACCAGTAATCATTTCAGCTACATTACAAGTGGTTCAGGAGTAGTGGTGGCTGTAGCTACAGCATTTGCAGTCTATAAGTTTACTATATTTCAAAATTCCTGCTAAATTTGTTGCTAGGCCTCTATAGGAAATGAATAAATATAACCATTTTATCAGGGGTGTCATTTCGGGTGCGGGGGGGGGGGGGTGAGTTGCCCCTCCCCCCAATAATTTGGAGAAATATTGCTACGCAGTCCAGGCCTCTTGACTCTCCAGATGGCGACCCCTCTTGCTTTCCCCCCCCCCAAAAAAAAAAATGCTGGAGCTATATCCCTGCATTTAATCACTCATCCGAAAACACCAGCTTTCATGAGTAAGTATTAGACATGATGCATGTTAAAGGTCGACCTTTAACATGCATCGGAAGGTCGAAAGGTTGATTATTATGAGTGATGGAGATTGGATTTGTTATTATTAGTTTTCTTTTATATTTTATTTATTTATTATTATTTTTAATTCAGTTATTTATCAACATTTTTTTCTCATATATATAGGTTATAGTTCATCTATTTTTTGTTTATTTATAATTGTTTTAATTAAATAGTTAAAGTTTATGTAAATAGTTCAGTTATTAGGTAAGTAGTTACGTGGACTTTCGCGCGATCGCAAACCTTGATAGGTTTTCTCCAGCATGAAAGTGTTGTTTAATTTATTTATTTGTGTGTGAATGTGGATTAATAAACTTATGAACTTAACTTATGAACTAATAGGTTATTTGTCGAGTAGATTGGGTGTTGCCACAAAAACAATGACAGCACAACATTATTTTCTGGGCTTCTATTCAATAACTTCATATTACAAAGGTTATGTACCATTCCATCTCTTCCTTTTTAATATTATCAACAATCTTCAGATTCGTTGAGCCAGACTAGAAACTCCGTTTGCTGTATAAGGCAGATGAGCACCAATAATAGAAGCACCAACGAAAAGCACCAACAAGTGCTCATAGCTGGTCATGCCAGTGATTTGTGCAAGTTCTTCAACAGATTCCCGAGTTGTATGGTCCTAATCTTCTAGCAAGCATTGCTTGAGACTAACAAAAATCACCGGTGTAATAATAAATCACCGTCTGTGTGATTCACCCAAGTGTTTCACCAAGTTGAGTTACCAAGTGATTCATTGGGTGATTCATTCATACTCTTTAACAATTTCGCGTGCGTGTTCTGTAGTATGGACCTTCTAGAAGATATGACCATATTAGTTTTTTATTAATGCACTTGCAAATATGTCGTTTTCCTCTTATGGAAGAGAATATATTTTTATATTGAGCCTAAATGACCCTGTGGCAGCACAGTGGATTGATGCTTTGTTTGGCAACACGGAGCCTGGGGTTCGATCCACCGCAGTCACCTTGTCGGGCGACAGGCTGGCTACCTCTCCCTGTTAAAAAAAGACCCAGCAATTGAAACGTCATTTCGACGCCATTTGCGCCATCAATGGCTCTCTTGTTCTCCTTTCAAAAAACAGCCCCTGGAATCTATAGTAGACTCCTTTCGGCTTCTAGGAGGTTTGATAATGGAATTGGATGGTTTGTGGGAAGTACGAGTACTCGAGCTGCCATTTCCCAGCAATTTAAGGCCTGGACGCCGGCTAGTACCTATTCGGCTCTTGCTACTCGCTCTCGCTCTGTTCTGGACTCACTCGGCTTCCTTCAAACAATATTAGTATCCACAAGAAAATCATTTATGCTTTTGTATAAGTATCTTTCATCTGTTGCATTATAATTGGCTTTAAATAGCTCGTCAATATCTTTACTCTTCTTCAGTCTTTCTAATGTACGTTTGATATTTGCTACCAGGTAAGCTGTGCTGTAGCATTCAAAAATTATATGATGTATAATATTAAAATTATTATAAAAATGTTGTGTTTTATTATGTTGTATAAATTGTATAAATGTTGTATAATTATATTATGTTGTATAAATGTTGTAGTTATGTTGTATTATATAAAATTGTTATTAAAATGTTATATAAAAATTATATATTGTTCTCAATAATCTTTATCCTTGTTTTCAAGCAGAAATTACTTCGATTTATAAAATTACGGCTGTCACAGCTGATTTTTTTAGTAACTCACCTAAGGACGGCACCTTAAACTCTAGAAAGGGGAATCCTTTTCTTTTCGCTTTCACACCTGAAGTACGGACACGTTTAATACCAGCCAACAAAAATCCCATTTGATCTCTACTGGATTCTACTATAAACACCGTTTTATTTGTTTATATTTGGAGGGAAGGCACATAAGATTTACAAACAGAAAAGATTTGTTTGCGGTGCTTTTTACTTTTAAGGAAATGTCGACAAAGCGAGAAGATATCCTCTATCAATATGTAAACAAATGTCCCAAAATACTGTTTAACTAAAAGTGAGATTCACACTCCAGAGCAAAGAGTAGCTATTGCTCTACATTTTAGGGACTAGTACACCGGTCTTACTCTTTTTTATCTTCCTTTGTAAGTAGCTATTGTATACTATAGGTAGGGGCACAAATTTTTATATTGGGGAGGGGGGGGGGGTGAGTTTTAAAAAAATACAGAAGAGGCGAATAATATGAAAATATATAGGAATTTATGGAGCAAAACGTAGATGCCACAGCAATCAGGCCTGATACAGGAACGAGGGTCAGACTAGACGAGCACATGTACGGGTATAATTCCCTGGTCAAAAAAACAATGTCTGAAAAGTAGATGGAAAAAATCTTTGCCCTCCCATGACCTTGTTTTTTAGCTATTCTTTTCTTTCTTTTCAGTGGTAATTATTTAATCTTTATTGTCTGCAGCGATAGGCTACCCGTAGTTCCAAAGTGAATTTTCCAAAAATGTTGGTTTAATATCATCACACTACCAAACAGAGGTTTGAGCCATTAACCTATCATTTTATAAGCGATCATCTAACAACAGGACTTTTATGGATAATAGCATAACAATTAGTAACAATAAAACAATTCAAAATGACTAGAAAGAGTAAATAACCGAAAAAAGCAATAAAGTGAAACAAAATATAGAAAAACCATAAAAAAAACAATTTTCTCTTCAATACTTATTAATTTCCTATCTTTCCTTTTTCGTAGTTTGATTTAAGTTATTTGACAACGTTTCTTAACACAAGTAGAAAATTATCTTTTGGAAAAATTACCACAAAAACAATTTCCTTTTACCAAGAATATTCATAAAAGATAAAATTTTGATTCTTTACGTTCTTGACTAATTCATAAACCAGCAAGTCTCTGTGTGCGCAAGAGTTGCCTTGTTTGCACCAGCGCTATCCGTTTTGCACTGTATTTTCATCAAGTTTATATTCCTGGTAGAAACTTTTTCAACTACTTCTTCATTCTTATACAGTCCAAAGTTATGTTATATACTTTGGTTCTGCTTACTTCATTAAATCATTCGTTTTAATCTAACCTCCATGTTTGCCTCCTTAGTTTTCTGAAAGATTATTTTGCGCATGCTGATTTTCTAGGTTGAGTGAATGATTGAATTTATTTCAAATTCATACATTTGTAACATAAATTATTTGCAATTGCTAAAAGTAGAGTAAAACTCGAACATTTTGACCAACTAATAATCAAAGAAACATAGCAAAAAGTGTGAGAACTGGTAAATAGTGGACCTGACGATCGTTTTCAAAATGCAAACAAATAAACGAAATAGCTGTAGATTACTTGAGTGTCGATTAAGGATTTTTTTTTTTTTTTTTTTTTTTGGACACATGGTATAATTGGCACATACAACAATTGAGCATAGACTAAATAGAAAAATTTAATATTTGCATGGCTCAAAGATAAAAAAGCTTTTGTGTATCGCCAAAAGAACGGATTTGAATCAATTAATATCAGAAATTACATATTTATAAAATATAGCACTGAACATTGCCAAAGAGAGAAAAGATCGAACACTTGGCCATATAATAATCACAACAAATATAACAAGAAGCCTGAGACCTGGCGAGTAGTAAAACCTGAAGATCACTCTTGAAATGTAAACAAACAATAAACGAAATAGTTATAATTTACTTATGTGTTGACTAAGTATTCCCTTTATTTTATTTTTATAAACACAAGGGAATAATCAGAAACATCAAGAGACGATATTTTGGAAAGCGATAAATTACCAGTGTGTTGGCAACAATCGTATTAATTTATGGTAGATTACTGACAGCATGCGTTTGGGTTAGCTCCTTGCGCTCTCTCTTTCATGTCACGATCAGGTTTCCTCTCGGTTCTTGAGCGGATGAAACGGTGGGAAGCAGATGAAGCAGCAGCAAACACTCTTGTTTAGGTCTGCTTCCCTATTATCGGAGTGGCCGGCAACATTCATGGCAAAAGTCTGATGGTTGTTTACATGCTCACTTGTTCGAACTCTTTACCTACATTCCCTCGTATCCATTGGGGTGGTTAGGTAGCTTTGAGATGGCTTAGCCACGTTCCGTGGATGAAGAATGACAGATTTCCAAAGACCGACCTTGCCAGCCAACCATCTAGGGCCAAACGAAAAGCAGGTCGTCCCCAAATGGGGTGGTAGGTGTCGTAAGGAATTATTTAAGGGAAATGGGAGCCTCTTGGGACGGTGTAAAGAGGGAGGCTTTGAACATATTGGGATGGAGAAACGTGCGTAGCTGTGTTTGCCTCAGACCGCTTGGTGCTGTAGTGAGTTATTAGTTGTAGTAGTAGCATTGCGACAACATATCTATGGTAATGACTAAGTGTTTCCTTAATTATTAATGACTTTCTTTTTTTCGGAGCAATTTTTTGGACCTTTAAAGATATTTACAATCTGACCAACTAATTTGAGTTTCTCTGAATATTTCTGGTAATACTTAATAGCTAGTATTTGCAAACTTCTATGAAGTTTTGCACAGCTATAACTTCAACAGACGGCGGTGTTAAATTTATTGTTGTAAATGGCAAGACTGTTGATAGTAAAATGAGGTATATTGTATTTTACTGCAATTTCATGGGCCCCTATAAAGCTGGTATTTCCCATGCCTTCAGTAAGAAGAAAGAGATTAATATTGTCCGTTAAGCAATGATGTTTAACTAATGAGATGCGAAACCTGCTAAGCCTCAACAAGAATAAGATTCAAAAACAGCTATGATCAGATTTTTTCGTGAAAGTGCTTTATTTGTGATACGGAAGACGAGCAGCTTGACAACAGAATCTGAATTTTTTTAACTTTTGTATTGTTTTCTCAGATTCTTGGATTTTAATTCCTTGCTTAAAGTGACTAACTTAAAGTCCCTTTTTGGAGTTTTCTTAGAATCCTAGGAACTCATAGAATAGAATTCATAAAATTGCTTGGGCACACAGATTAGCGCCATTTAAAACGGCTAGTCATTCGGCTAACTCTCGATTTAAACCATGGTTTCTGGTACGAACTGGTTTTACATCAAATGTTAAACAAAACAATTTTAATATGTATAATAATATATACAAATATAATATTCAAAACTGCTAATAAATTACTTTTTACGCCTTTTTTTCTTGTACTACTCATTTTTAAAGTATTCATAATCTTTAACCTAACGGTATTGAGGCAATTGTTGTAGTGGCTATTCGCCTTAGCAATTCACCCGAAGACGAACAAGCAAACCATATATTACGCAAGGGGAAGTTCATCCCCATCTATTGAGTAAAATTACTTTGGCACAGGAATCAGCGGCATTTAAAATGTCTAGCCAATCGACTAACTACCAATTTGAACCATGGTTTTGTCTACGAAGTAGCTTCATAACATTATATGCATTGGGTACTGGTTAAGAAAGCGGTAAACACGCCATATATTATATATGGAAGATGCTTAAGAAACTAGTCAAACGGGTTTTTTTGCAATAGACAATTAAATTGGAAACCGTGGTTTGTCACTGCGTTTACAATATCTAACCTATTGTTTTTTGGGGTTTAGGGGGAAAAAAGGTACCTAGGTTGGATTAGGCTAGGTTACGTATTTAATGGTTACGTTAGTAACTCTACTGATGATGATGACCGACTGTGTCATCAAAATATTTAGAGTCTTTGTTTTATATTTTCGTTTCACCGTCTAATAAAAGGACCTATCCCTATTTGGAATTCTTGTTGTTTTCGTTACGTATTTAATATATGCTATGCTTTACCCCCACCCCCTAATATACAAATATATAGCCAAAATTTGTTTCTAAACTGTTATATTTCCATAATATTTTGTTATACTTCATTAGCATTAACGAAACTTCACTTATCGCGTGGTTACCGCTTTCTTAACCAGTACCACGTAATGCTTTACGTAAAATGTTAAGCAATACATTTTTGATGATGATAACAATACATAAAAATAAATAAATAATATATGAAACTGCAAATAAATGATTCTTTCCGCTTTTTTTTCATAAAATACTTCTTTTCCAAATATTTATATTCTTTGATCTAACAGTATTTAGGGCATTTTTGCAGTGGCTGGTTGTCTGAACAATTTACACAGTGATGAACAAGTAAACGATATATTACGCAAGATTAATCTTTCAGGTAGTATTACTTTGACACACCCCACTTAAATTCCCGATTTGTACCTTCAATAAATGTTGCCTTCTTCGCTATGCTTCTTCACTTCACTCCCTAAAGCCTCAATCAAGGTTACTCTGTAGAAATCCATCATGTTTAATAGTTGAAGGAATACCATTCGAGACATTTTGCAAACAGAACAGAGGTATTTGCGGTTCCTCTTACTGTGGAAGAAAACTCAACAAAGTGATAGACATCCTCTCAATATGTAAACAGACGCTCAGATTGTTCTTTAACTAGAAACAAAATTCAGACTCCAGTCTGAAATTCCGCGAACATATACAAAAGTATCACATGCAAATAAACGAATAGTTTTTACGTTCCTTCATAAACAACAAAAAAGTTCTACTACAGAGTATAGAGACAAAGAAAACACTAAATTCGTATTCACATGTAACGAAGACTCAGCGAACAACAAAACGCAGTAACTGCATTAGAGGAGTCCACAACCTTATATATGTTTTACACTCTTCAATTTCTTTCCCACGGTAGAATACTTAAAAAGAAACTATGAATACTTGTAGCAAACCAGGCAGAACGTTTTCTCTATTCCGATGAAGAGAAACCCAAACGAAGAGTGACACAACATGTCGAATACCGAGTACAAAATAAAGCCATTCGAGCAAATTCGAGTTTACCGAAAACCATTCGAGACTTTTGCAAGGCAATAGAACTCCCATAGCTTTGCAGACGCTTTATAGAAAAATGCTCAACCAGTGCTTCACAAATAGAGTTCGATCGGAAGCCATCAGTAGTCCAAGGTAAGTAGGAGACGAGCTGATCACAATACCACCTAGGGTAATGTCGCATGAAAGCTATGTAGATAAATGCACCAGCTTCTGGCACATTCTTGTGGGACAATCTATCTTTGTACAGAGAACATGAAATAGTAGAGCCTTGCCAAATACCTTTACAGACAGGCATAAGTACCGTAGATATCAACAAACCACAATGAGTGAGATCTCATCCTCAGTCTCTTATCCAAGCTCCTCCATACAGAAGTAACCGAACGGCCAACTCCACGTTTATAAGCAAAACTAAATATATGTGCATGAATGCTGGACTCAAGGTTCCGTGCACCTCATAGTTTGCTAGAACAAGTATATGATTATTTTCGTGAGACACAGTCACCCCCAGATAGCCAGATCCTTTTCACTAACGTTATGCTATGTGAGAATTAGAGACGTCACATATAAGAAAGTGGTATAGTTCTTCTTTTTTAGTTTGCTGCATTCTTGCCTCTTTTCTAAGAATATAATCGACCAGAATAGTATCGATGTCCACAATCATAGTAAGAGAAAATAATTCTCCAATCTAGACAGTAATCGTAAACAAAAAAATAAGTAAAAAAGAATAGGTTCTCTGCGTAAGTGTTATCCAAATATTTATTAGTTCTTTAGAACACTTACAAACCTTTCTTCTTTTCGAAAAACTACTATAAATCATATTGTCACAATTTCTTAAGATTCGGGCGATTGGGACTCAAAAGGAGCTTGTATCTATGTTTATCGATCATAGGCACTAGGTTCGGCCACAAAAGAGGACATAGTCCCTCTTAGATACTCTTTGGGGAGAGGAGGCCCATCCCTTAAAAAAAAGAAAATCTTGAAAAGCATTCCACAGATTTCTTCTTGTTAGTGTCCTACGATCTGAATATATTCAAATTTATGCAACCTGGCCTCCTCCTTGAAAAATTCAAAACTGGGCAATCAATACAAAAATCACCAAATAGCCCCCTCCCATCCACAAATCTTCAAAATGAGCTCCTCTCTCCCTCAATCAGTCCCCCAGTCCCTCGCATTCCCTATCTCTCTATCTTCATATTCTTTCGTAAAAGCTTTATTTCTTCGTTACTCTTTTCGAGCAGAACGAATATATTGGTAATATTTTTCGTTTAATTGTCTTAAGAGAAAATAAAACCAGGGAACTTTTTATAGAGTCACGAATGACGGATAGAGCCGATAACATACACTCTTTCTGATCAATCAATCCTTCCTGTAAAGTTAAAAGGAATTTGAAAGATCGAAAATGACATTAATTTGACTCGGAATCAGGAACTTTAGAAGCAGTAAAAAAAAGCTCATTCTTGTTCCAAAAATGTAAAACTTTAATCCAAGTCTGAACTTCCTTAACAGTTTTGAAATTTACTGCTTAGTTCAAACAATTTAATTCTTTATATTAAACAATTTCCTACTATGTGTTGCCTACTAATGATGGATTACTGAAATTCTCCATGTTAATCAAAAGCTCCTGTTTAGAAGCTACTATGTCTCCTGTCAAAAAATAATATCAGGGGGCCCTTATACTGGGGCCACCTCTAGATTATCATGCTCAGATAGTTTGAATACCTAGCAGGTTTAACAGTATGGAAAGATTTGGTGTTCCAGGATAATTAAGATCATTATCTCATCTATTTACAACCCTCTTAAGAGGGTTTGAAAATTTAATAGAGTTATAAACTTGTTTGTAGTACTTCTTGGTATTTCTTTTAGCAGTCACCACTAGAAATCCACCAGATTTTACTCCACTAAATTCAATTAATCAAATGGTTTAAAAGTTTAAGCATTTATTACAAATTTCAAACTAATAATCAAGTACCCAAAGTTTACTCCGAATTGTAAAAGTAGAAAAAAACATTTCCATCAAGGCCGTATACAGGGGGCTTTACTAGGCTTGAACCCCCCTTCTCCCCAAATTTTGTCCGACTCGTAAAAAAGTAACAAAAATACATTTAAACAAATTTTTGATGCACTTCGTAAAGTTTTATGTAACCCCTATCCCCGCCAAAAAAAAATCCTGGATACGCCCTTGCTTTCCATATAATAAAGATACCAATTGATTTTAGGATTGGGACATTCAGCGGCTTTTCAGATTTCAACACAGCAATCGATAGCTGTTGATTCAAGTATAATTATTATATCAAGAGCAATATATTCCTCAAGCTTAAAAACTTGTCAAATGTAAATAACATGTTAATAGTAATAAATACATTTTAATTTAATAATAATTCAACATACTGGTATATTAAGTATAGATTTATCACATCTGTAGGCTTATAGATCTCCCTCTTTAACTGCTAAGACCGCTGTGTTTTGATAAGCATTATTAACCGAATTAGTCGGATTAATTTTGGTTGGCTGTTTGATACCATATGTTAAGTGATAATTAATTGAATATACTGATTAATTCCATTGAATAGTTATTTCTGATAATTGACAAGTCCAACACAGCGACTTCCAGTAGGTTTTAATGATTTTTCCTTCGTATTGTCAAAATGAACAGTTCATATAAATTCGAACGTGAACGCCCCCACTCCGAGGAGTTCGTGTTCTTAAAAGCGGAAATGCTTAAATTGTCAATCGATTAGTCACCTCGCTGTACACGGTCAGAACAGTATATTGTGCTCTAAATGCAGGTTCTCCAATCATAAACCGACATCGTATATCCCACTTCAGAATACTGTCTTTTGTGTTATCTTGTCAAGTGTTATTCGGCACTAGGTCTGGCGACATAAGGGGATATAACCACTCTTAGATACTATTTGGGAGAAGGAGGCCCATTTACTACAAAAATTAAGAAAATTTTGAAAAACATTCCACAGATTTCTCCTTGCTAGTGTCCCACGATCTGAATATACTCAAAAGTAAGGTAGGAGAAATTTCTCCTGCCTCAAATATGAATTTCTCAAATTCGCCCACCTGGCAATATTTTAGACGCTCTCTTTCGACTTTAATAGTTAATTCGTCTTCCAACTGCCTTAGAAAATTATAGAATTGGCTATATAAGTTCACTAAGTTCAATCTACCAATTCAATCTAATTTTGAACTGATAGATTTTAGAGAATAAAAGAGCCTTAAATATCAGTGAAAAAATTGACCTGAGCAAACATTACGAAACTGCCTTGAAAGTAAATAAATAAAACTGATTAGTTAGATTTAAAACACTTTTCGTCCTTATAAGTTCCAAATTAGCAATCTGCTGATTTCTTTTTTTTAATAAACTTCCGGTGTGGAAAACCTCCGTTCTGGGTCGAATGCAATCTGTTTCTCGGAACACTTGTTCCTAAATACTGTACACCGTTCGATCGCCGTAGCTAGGTCACTCTGCAAGTTCTTCAAGTTACTATTTATAGATAGGTCTGAAGAAGTAAGCTACACTCTTCCATAGCAGTTCGGCTTTAAGTGAACAAATGGGTGTAGCTTAATCGTCATTGGAAATATCTTCGCTGACACAGAATCTTCTGGAGAAAGTCAGGCTCTGTGCAAACATAACAATAGACGTGTTCTCGACTCTCTTATCTGTACTCCGACACTTCTTGATGCTGTTAGACGTGGAGTGAATCTAGATGTCGTTCTCTTGCTTTAGAGTCTATATTCCAGATAGTGCATCCGACTGAGGCGGCCACCAGATAAGGGTATACCTTATCTAGAGCTAGTTAATTTCAAAGATCCTTTACTCCACAAAGGCGGTTTTAGAGGCGGGAAAGTGGGGATACTTGCCCCGGACGCTGAAATTTTAGGAACGCAAAATTTAAAATAAATAATCTAATATTTATAATCAATTTGTAATTTTTGAAATTTTATTTTCATAAAAATAAGGTAGAGGGCACAGTTGGCAGTAAGTATAAGCAAGTTCAATTCGAAATTTTCATTTGTCTCATGTCTTTTCCCGTATAAAGTAAAAAAAGTCGGATTTAAATAAATGCAAAATCTGGTTAATAAATGAAAATCTTGTTAATAAATGAAATTTTTTCTTAAATTTGGTCTGAAAATTTTTGGGAGACAGGTGAGGGGCGCTAATCAAGATTTTACCCCGGGTGCAAGAGAGGCCAGAACCGCTAATGTTACTTCATAATATAATTAAAAAATTCTGATTAAAACAAGCTTTTCCCTTTTTTAATATTAACCGCTTCATATGGAAAAATTTTTCAGGGAAATAACACGCTTAAAACTTTTTCGCATGTTGACCTGGTCAGCATGCGAGGCGCAGGTACGCAGGTTGCGCAAGTGCGCAGGATCTCATGATTCAATGCCTTCGGCCGGGAGTGCAGTGCGTGGTCGGGAGCAAATCATCCGACGCTTCCCTTGTTTTTCCCCAAATTTCTCCAGGTACCACTTAGAGCTGGATCGGCTCTGGCTGAGCTCAAAGAGTCACACCATTGACCATCGTTCCAAACAAAATAACCAACGACACCAAAACTCGCCCATCCACACTAAAATACCGTCAACGCATTCAAACTCCTCACTCTGTGTCTCTTTTTAGCAGGTTAGGCCTCAAACTTTTATTTTCTGTCAATACACCGACAAATGAGCTAAGTCGTTGGTAGCCTAAACTGGAACTCCATAAAAGAAAAAAAAACTTTGGAGCAGGAGAAAAATATATTCTAAGCTTACCTTAACACTTTCATGTTCTAAAGCAGAATATTCGCCTTCTGTGTTTTCTCGGATAACAACAATATCGATGTTGCTATGTTTATTTTTAACTCCAGGTAGGCTTCTAATATGAACTACATTTGCAAATAGATCAAGCTGCCGTCTGAAAATAAGGGAAAGGCCAAAATTAGGTTAGGGAACAATGGTTAAAATCTTAACAAAACGGTGGGTATATACTTGAAGGAAATAAATGATAATTGCCAATAAAAAATCAAAATAAATACATCGATTCAAAATTTTCAAGGATGAGAAATAAATACATTTTTCTCCTGGGGGGGGGGGGGGATGGTCTAAACCCAAGGAGTTGTATATATGTTACTGTGAATGTCCGAAATCTGTGAATGTCCGAAATAATGTCGACGTTTTTATCGACAAAATAAAAACAAAAAAACGATACAAAACACATTCGTTACGAAATAGTAATTCAACACCAGGCAGGTAAACAAGTGGTGCCTAAGGGCTGGTCCCCCATATCCTACCATGAGCTTTGTTGCACAAATGAACTGCAAATGTTATTCTAACATTGACAACTATTTCATAGCAAAATTAAAACCAATTATAAATGGCCTCCAATTGATTATCACAAGCCCATTGCAAGCATCAAATCAAAAGGGCAAAGGAGTCAAAAGGGCAATAATTGTTGAATAACTCAATTTTTTCAGGACTGTCAAAAAGAAAAATTTTCGTGACATTGATAATTTGTTCTGACAATGATAATTTGTTTCGTGACTTTGTTTTGACATTGATAACTTCTTTTGAATGCTTGTTGCAAAGTAAAACCTATCGTAAATATCTCCTAATAGATGAACTGAATAAAATGTCAATAGCCCATTGCAAGTTCCAAATCCAAGAGTAAAATAACGATTGGATTTGAATTATTTTTTTTACCGGAATTTTGAAATATTTTTCAACTTTTTCTGACGCAGACAACTACTTACTGACATTCTTACTGTAAAATTAAATACATACAAGAAATATTTAGTGCAAAAGTAAACCCACCAAAAACCGCCCAAATGAACACGTTATAAAAGTCTACCACTAACCCACCGCAAGTCACAGTAGAATAACGATCAACTATAACTCATTTTTTTTTTTTGTAGGAACGTCAAAGACTATTTTATCTATTTTACTTTCGTATTTTGTTCTGACAACGATAACTTACATAAATACTTATTGCAAAATTAGACCCATCATAAATACCCCTAATTAAACACATTACAAAAGGCTGCCAATAACCCACCACAAGTGAGAGTAAAATAGCGATCGACTTTAACTCTTTTTTTTTCTGTAGGAACGTTGAAGAATATATTCGCAAAAACATTTCGTAATTTGTTCCAAAAGTAACAACTAACAGAAATGCTTATTGGGAAATTAACTCATCATCTAATAACACCTAATTGAACACATTACATAAGACCGGGACTAGACTGTTGCAAATAAAAAAAAAACAAAAAAACAGTAGAATATAGACTGTGTTTTAATTCAACTTTTTTTTTAGCAACGAGAATGATCTTTCCACAATTTACGCTTATTTTGAAGACAACTTCCTACAAACACTATTTGCAAAATTGGGCACATCATAAATAGTCAGTGCCTTTGACATTCGCCCGTTTATTAGGTCCATTTATTTGATTGGCAGAAGTGGACAGATAAAAACCTTTATCAAAAGATAAGAACTTTTTTTCTAATCAAGCTGATGGAATAACCAGTAAACCAACAATTGGAAGCCCTTTTAAAAGAGATATTAAAAAGCAAAGCAAAGTTTATTTACTTTTATAGGAAGGAAAAAATTTTTCAATTATATGTAAGTAAAGGCATTGAATTGCATATATAAGTAAAAATATAGAACAGAATATATATATATATATATATATATATATATATATATATATATATATATATATATATATATATAT